>NC_045544.1:18511549-18706549 GCF_009769535.1 Thamnophis elegans
TAATGCTTTGGTAAAGTCACACTTGGAATACTGCATTCAGTTCGAGTCACCATGATGTAGAAAAGATGTGGAGACTCTGAAAAGAGTGAAGAGAAGAGCAATAAAGATGATTAGGCGACTGGAGACTAAAACATATGAAGAACGGTTGCAGGAACTGGTATATTTAGTTTAAGAGAAAGAAGGACCTGGGGGAGACATGATAGTAGTGTTCCAATATCTCAGGGATTGCCACAAAGAAGAGGGGGTCAAACTATTCTCCAAGGTACCTAAGGGTAGAACAAGAAGCAATGGGTGGAAACTAATCAAGGAGGGAAGCAACTTAGAACTGATGAGAAATTTCCTGACAGTTAGAACAATTAATCAGTGGAACGGCTTGCCTCCAGAAGTTGTGAATGCTCCAACACTGGAAGTCTTTAAGAAGATGTTGGATAGCCATCAGTCTGAAACGGTATAGTGTTTCCTGCCTAGGCAGAGGGTTGGACTAAAAGACCTTCAAGGTCCCTTCCAACTCTGCTATTGTATTGTATTGTATTGTATTGTATTGTATTGTATTGTATTGTATTGTATTGTATTGTATTGTATTGATCGTTATGAGTTAAAAGCAACTGCGGAAGGACACAATTTGTTTAAAAGGAAGAGAGTGAAAGAGAGTAAAAGACAGTGGTGGGGAGAGGGGATGGTGGGAAATTAATATAGGAAAACTGCACCAGAAGGCCTTTGATGTACATGAGAAGAAAGGGATCCATTTTCTGGCAATTATAGAACTTTTTGCTTCTCATCCAAGAAGCTTTTTCAGCTCAAAGCACCTTTGGGACTTGCACTGAACCTTCTCTGTTTTACTGGATAGCCTCCCGTATCTCATACATAGATTATCTGCAAGTTCAGTGCTTGATCTGGGGGCTGGGTGATGATGATGATGATATCCATCCAGCCATGTCTAAGTCTTGGTGGTTTTTTCCACTTTTAAGGATCTTTCAGTACTTTGAGTAGTTCTAAGCTCTGGAGGCTTCCCAATAAGTTTAGTTTAATTTATAAGTTTAATAACATTTATATGCCGCCCAATCCCGTGGGACTCCGAGCGGCTTACAACAAAAATAATCAAAATAAAAAAGTAAGATACAGAGAGGAAAGATAGATATAAAATACAACAAATCATGCACTCCATTCTGAATCGGGCTGGACCATATTTTGGGGTCAACAGCCCCAAGCCTGCTGGAATAGCCAGGTTTTAATGGCTTTCCGGAAGGCCGAGAGAGTGGGAAGGGTCCGGATCTCTGCGGGTAGATCATTCCACAGGGCCGGGGCAGCTACAGAGAAAGACCTCCCCTGAGTAGTCGCCAACCGGCATTGCTCGGTCGACGGTACCTGGAGGAGGCCCAGCCTGTGGGATCTTATGGGTCGTTGGGAGGTATGTGACAGGAAGCGGTCCCGCAGATATCCAGGTCCCAAGCCATGTAGGGCTTTAAAGGTAACGACCAGCACCTTGAAGCGCGTTCGGAGACCGATGGGAAGCCAGTGCAGCTCGCGGAGGATAGGTGTAACATGGGTGTACCTAGGTACACCCGATATCGCTCGCGCGGCCGCATTCTGGACCAACTGTAATCTCTGAACCCTCTTCAGGGGCAGCCCCAAGTAAAGCGCATTGCAGTAATCAAGCCTAGAGGTGACGAGAGCATGAGTGACCATTTGAAGTGCCTCCCGGTCCAGGTAGGGCCGCAACTGGTGCACCAGGCGAACCTGGGCAAAAGCCCCCCTGGTCACAGCCGACAGGTGGTATTTTAATGTCAGCTGAGAATCCAGGAGGACACCCAAGTTGCGGACCCTCTCTGAGGGGTGAAGAGTTTCTCCCCCCTGGCTAAGAGATGGAATATCTGGTCCATTTTTGGGGGGCAATAAAGCAGGAGAGGGTGCTTTTTCATGCAGCATCCCTATCCCAAAGCTCAGCCTTTCAGCAGTTGGTGGTGGTGGGGGGAGATAATAGTTTTTTGACAAATGGTTAAAATCATGGGATCACCCATCTATCAAAGCTGCCTGCTAATTGTGATTGGCGGATGGTTTCCTGGCAGCTGTTAATTTTAGGAAAAAAGAGAGGGCAGGAAAGGCAGAGAGTTTAATCAGTGACTTTGCTTAACATTTCCTGCAGTCCTAAACAAAAACTTTGATCGTTCAAGTTGCATAGACAGTCCTTTAATTGAACTGCTTAAGTTTAATTCCTCCAGTATACGAGTAGAAGTTAAGTATTGCATATACATGTTTAGGTATGGGAAAAGATGACAGAGAAGATATTATGGTACTTTTTAATTGTCTGAAGGGGTCTAGTTGCATTCTTCATCATCCCAGAAACAAGACACAGAGTTATGGCTTAAGTTACAGGCAAATGGTTGTTAAGTGACTTTGAGGAAAAAGATCTAATAGTTAGAACAGTTTGACAGCAGAGGGACACAACTGATGCTATATTGCCAGATTAGTTCAAGTGGAAGCTATTGCAGCAATCTGTTGAGAATTTCTTAATCTGGATTCCTGCATTGAAGAAAGGTTGGACTCCATGATGTATATAATCCCTTCCAACTCTTATTCTGATAAATTCTTGATGATATTTCTGTAGTGCTTAGGAACAACAGTACATTTGTGTGTGTGTGTGTGTGTTTGAGTTTGTGTTGATTTCTGAAGATTGCCTGGATAGTCTCTGCAGTTTTCTTGGGAAAGATTTCATAAGTGGTCTGCCATTGGCTCCTTCCTAGGGCTGAGAGAATAACTGGCACAGATGGCTTCATCCCTAAGGTGGGACTAGAATTCACTATCTCCTGGTATATATATATATATATGCCTTAACTATAACATCAAACCAGCTAATAATACAAATATATAGTTCTAAAATATGCAGCTCTACAGCATTAACATTGGAAGACATGAAATCGCTTTTGAATGGTTCCTGCCCATTTAGCTGACATTCAGTATTTTTTGGAGTATAAGACGCACCTTTCCCCTACAAAAGAGGCTGAAAATCTGGGTGCGTCTTATACACTGAATACATACAAAAACCAATTTCATTGTATTTAAGTACAATGACAATAAAGATTATACATACATCATTTTTGACCTTCTGAAACCCCGCCCACTTCACAAAAATGGACATGCAGAGGCTTTGGGAAGCCTGCAAAGTGCTCCTGGGCGCTGGGGAAGGCAAAAATTAGTGAAAAATGGGCCATTTTTTGCGCATTTTGCCCCCCAATCCGCAGGAAAACTTTATAAGCCTCCTAAAGGCTATGCATGCCCTTTTTAAAGCAAAAATCAGGCCTGTTTTCATGAAAAATTGGCTGGTTTTTGCTAATTTTTTGCAGCCCCCAGCAGCCCTTTAAAGGCCTCTCAAACTCTCTGCATGCCCTGTTTTTCATAAAGAAATGTGGTGTGCAGAGGGTTTGGGAGATCTTTTTTTTTAAATTTACCTCTTCAAAATTTTGGTGCATCTTATACTCCGAAAAATATGATAACCATTTCCCAGTTTTAGTATTATTCATATTGATCCATGTATCTTATAATTCCAGAGGTTATTGTTCTTGTCTCACACTGTCCTTGGGCAGAAAATCTGGGCTGCTGAGGATTATCCTAACACAAATTTTCTCTCAGTTTTATGACGTGAAAAAAAAACAACGGGTTAGAAAACTGAAAACTATCTCTTCCTTTGAAAGCTCATATACGTACCTTAACTGAAAACTGACACATATTTAAATGTTTTATCAGCAAATAATGCTATCAATGTTGTTCTGTTTTCTCAGCCCCTCCCATCAGTTTGAATATTTCCAGTTTCACTGCCAAGCTCATCTACCTCTAGGCTGAATGGAAATGTGGACCTACAGGAATATGCCACTTTGTTGAGCCAGCAGTACGAATGCACATATGGTACTGTTTGTACTCCGAAGTACGAAAGAACGAAACAAGTTCACAAATACAGATGGCTAAAATCAGTAAGGGTGTTTAACAAAAACAAACAAAAATAGTTGTACGTAAACCAAACCCATTTGCCGCTTGCTCCTTTTGACCAGCAGAAAAGTCCTGTTTTCTGAAGCTACAGCAGCTGCATCATTCTTATGACAAATGCCCTATGTGGGTGTTCTCCTAGGGACCTCAAGTCTCCACAGATGCTGATCGTTGTTCATTTTTTCATTCTTACTTGCCTAATGATTTGAGTTTTTAAAAAAGGGCTTGAAGCAACTTGGACCTGTGATTACTGATTTGAATAGGGCAAGAGAACTAGAGGGGTTAAAAAAAATTCCAATTGCTTAAAAATATGAATATGAATATTGAAAATATGAATCCAATTTCATCCGACACTATAGTTTACAATTCATTTTTCAGTGAATAACATGTAATTTCTATTACATTTTATATTCCACTGTGCGGTCCAAAGAGCTCTAAGCAGTTTTCACAAAATCTGTAGGATATCTCCATCATGTTAAAAAGGTAAAGGTTCCCCTCGCACATATATGTTAGTCACTCCCAACTCTAGGGGGCGGTACTCATCTCCGTTTCAAAGCTGTCTGAAGACATCTCCGTGATCATGTGACTGGCATGACTAAACACTGAAGGCGCACGGAACGCTGTTACTTTACCACCAAAGGTGGTTCCTATTTTTCTACTTGCATTTTTGCATGCTTTTGAACTGCTAGGTTGGCAGAAGCTGGGACAAGTAACGGGACCTCATTCCGTTATGTGGCACTAAGGATTTGAACCACCGAGCTGCTGACCTTTCTGATTGACAAGCTCAGCGTCTTAGCCACTGAGCCACCATGTCCCTTCCGTTATATTAGGACACCTTTATTTTGTTTATTTATGTGCAGAACATGTGATGTTATTTAGTCTGAGTAATGAAACTTCTGCAAGAAGACAACCAAACTCAGAGAATACCAAGGACTTATCATCTTTCTTTTAACAGGTTGAAAATGGTGGTGTAAGTTGGACTTTCCACTTCTACAAAACAGGTATGGAGCAGGAGGGTTTATATTGGATTTTGTAACTTCGCTATGCAATTTTGGAGAATACACGATTCTGGTTATTTAAAAAAAAAAACAGTGAACGGCTATAGTAGATCAGACTAAAGATCTATTTAGGTCATCCTTGTGTTTTCTGCATTGAGTAACAAAATAGCTAGAGGGAACTCACTGGAACTCACTAGAAAGGTGTAAGTGGAAAAGGCCTCTCTTCAGATAGTGGCAGACAGTCAAACAGATGTTCTTGATCTTTATAATAATTTGCCACAAACAAAAATTAATTCCAGCTGTTGGCTATGCAAGTAATTTCTTCTATTAAAAGAAACGGACTATCGGCCCATCTGCGCATTGATGATTATTAACAGCTATTTTTATATCAAAAGGTAAAGAAAAAAAGAAATGCTACTGGTTTCCAAAAGGAAATACTTCTCCTTTTTTAAACATGACCATTGTGTGGTACTCCATGGCCAAGGTCTGGTTAAAGTTTTGTCTTGTCACTTACATGTGACGCTGTATCATATCAACATAGCATTCATCCAGATTGTAAAATGCTAGCATGCTAATGCTTTACGTTAAAGGAACAATGGCCCAATTTAAGACTGAGTCTTGGGACATTCCACTGAGATAAGATTGAAGAAACACATATATGCGCCCTCCCCCCTCTTCATGTAGGGCAATGATAGAGGTCTATGATGATATATTTACTTTCATAGCCCACTGTAAGAAGAAAATTTAGAATAAATTGTCAATCCCGGGTTGTCCATCTTAAGCAAAGATTGAGTTTCTAAAATGCATATAAACTTAATGTTCTGTTTGGTCTTAAGCCTGGGAAATCTGTAAATCAATATCTAGTAGCAATGTCATACTGTTCCAGAAGGCTTAAAAGAAAAATGTAGAAATAAATATCAGGGGATTCTTTTTAATGAGACATTAATCATATCACTTTGGGGTTAATCTCTTGAGCTGCACTGGAGTGGATGAGGTAATATTTGCACATGTTGAGGATAAGATAGAATAGAAATGGATGAGTGGGAGAATGGGATGGTAACATACCGTGAAGATTATGAGCTTGTTGGCTGAAGTCAGTATGAGCTGTGACTGACTAGTAATGTGTGAAAATGCCAGATTAGAACGGTTTTAATAGAGAATGCGATGCCCTTGGCGGCTCCACTTTTGCGTAGACTGTGCTGCAAAGAGGATTCCTTGCAGAAATAGTAAGATAAGTAATTGAGAGTTTGATATAGTGCTGAAAAACACTTATGGAGCCAGCATTTATAGGGGATAAACTTTCAGCTTTGCCTCTATTGATTTACTTAGGAGTGTCAGCGAATGTCCACGGAAGTGAGATGAAGATAAAATGCTGTTTATCTAGTTTGTATTCATCTGGTACTATGTTCTACCATTATAGCGTCATCTGTTATTGAAATTATGGAAGCTGTGTATTTGCTTCAATGCACAGTTTAGGTCTATTAAACTCACATATCCTAAAATGCCAATTTAATTGATGAGCATTTAGCAAATTGCAGTTCAACCGGATTCGTGTCTATAATTTACTTTGGGCTGAGGTCAATATTCAGTGGGTATGCAAAAATAACTGGCAAAAAGGAAGCTTGACTATTTTTTTAACTGAAAATTTTAGAAAAAAAACTTTTACAAATGTTTACCTCCCCCGCTGCCCTCCCCCCCAACCTTCCACACACCCCCCCCCCCCCCGACTTCCCAGAACCAATACAGGGTATAAATCTTTAACAAAGTTTTAAAATAAGCTTTAAAAAAGTTGGTATCATCTTTAATTTGAGCTTTAACTCCTCTTTGCTAAGCTAAGTCTAAACAGATTATATCATTCCGTGTTTCTAGTCATATACTATCTGGAATTTCTTAGTCCCATATTTATTTTGAGTATAGTCAATCCATCTTCTCCACTCCAGTTTATATCTCTCATTTGAGTGATCCTTGAGATATGCTGATATTTTAGCCATCTCTGCTAGGTTTGTTACTTTTAATGTCCATTCTTGAATAGTAGGCAAATCTTCCTTCTTCCAGTATTGCGCCACCAACAGTCTTGCTGCCGTTATTAAGTGCAAAATCAAGTTAATCTCTATAACTGTACAATCAGTAATTATACCTAACAAGAATAACTGAGGGGTAAACCTTATCCTTTTTTAAAGAACATTTTGCATAATCCACCATATTTTTAAGGGAGCTTGATTTTGAGATACATAGGCGCAAATTCTATTTTCTTATTAATGCCATGGCCTTGAAATTACTAATTCATTGGGATGACAGCTACTGCTACTACTGTGATTGCTCATTGGTGGGTACCCACTAGGAAGTCACTTACAGATGTCAAATTTACTTCACGGACAAAATCTGAAATTCCAGGACAATGGTTATTGGAAACAGGGATGTGAATGACTTCTTAGATAACATTTCAGAATATATTCCGACATTTCCTTAGAGTTATAACGAAATGATTGGAAAAAAATTGGCAGGTCCTTTTGAGTTAGCGTCATCATTGTTTTGGAGAAAAAGGAGTTCAAAAAATACTTTGAGATACATCTGTCTAGTCTGGAGCTGAGGTGGCACAGTGGTTATGGTGCAGTACTGAAGGCCACTACAGCTGACTGTTATCTGCAGTTCAGTGGTTCTAATCTCACCGGCTCAAGGTTGACTCAGCCTTCCATCCTTCCGAGGTGGGTAAAATGAGGACCCGGATTGTTGTTGGGGGCAATATGCTGACTCTGTAAACCGCTTAGAGGGGGCTGAAAGCCCTATGAAGCGGTATATAAGTCTAACTGCTATTGCTATTGCTATTGGTTGCAAGAATGAAAGGCAGACACATAACCACCTGGAATGAACAAATAGATACTAGTCCAGTGCATCCAAATGTAAATAACGCTCAGGGTCAACTGCTCTTCCATATTATAAATATGATACTTGAAGCAACATTCCTACTAGACTATATCATATTAGAAGCTGTATCTGATATTTTGTATAGGACTGAGTGAGAGATAGCTCATTATCTGCTGAGATTTCTCTCTTCTCTGGGGACAGAGGACTTGATTCAATAGATGGATGGATTCCAGAGAGCTCTTTGAAGTTCTTGTGGAATTATTCCGCAGCATTTGCCAACTGTCCTGCTGAGGCTCAAGTCTCTGGCTGGAACAAAAAGATGACTCAGATGACCACATTGCAAAATTGTATCAGGCCCTTGGTGTTCCATCCCAGCTGTGGAATTTCCTTCAAGAGCCCTTAAACCTGCCCTATCACTGCTTACATTGAGTTAGCCATTGAATACATTTTCTCAATGTAGTCCGTCATTGAAACCAAGGGAGAATCTGCATTGGAGCCTTTATGTGTTTAAAAGGTGGTGCAGTGCATGTGCATATGCATGCAGGTAGTCCTTCACTTACGGCCATTCGTTTAGTAACCGAAATTACAACAGCACTGAAAAAAGTGACAAATGACCATTCCCCACACTTATGCAATAGCAATAGCAATAGCAGTTAGACTTATATACCGCTTCATAGGGCTTTCAGCCCTCTCTAACAGAGTCAGCATATCGCCCCCACAGTCTGGGTCCTCATTTCACCCACCTCGGAAGGATGGAAGGCTGAGTCAACCTTGAGCCAGTGAGATTAGAACCGCTGAACTGCAGATAACAGTCAGCTGAAGTGGCCTGCAGTACTGCACTCTACTCACTGCACCACCTCGGCTCTATTATGCAGTCACATGATCAGAATTTGAGTGCTTAACAACCAGCATATATTTATAATAGTTGTCCAACAAAAAAGTCAACGGGGGAAGTAGTTTTGTTTAACATCCATTTGAATCAATACACAACTGCAGTGATTTGCATAAGAACCATGTGGAGGGAAAAGGTTATAAAATTTGGCATAACTCATTTAACCACTGCCTTGTTTAGCTATGGAAATTTTTGTCTTACGTGCAGTTGTACGTCAGATGTGACTTGTATTCCTTTTCTCATATCCATTTATTGTTTTGTGGTTGCACAATAGTGCAGATCCTATTCTGGTCTCTACTGTCATGTGTCACAGAACAGTGCACACCAGTGGTGGGTTGCAGAGGGTACGCCCTGGTACGGGCGTACAGGAGCCAGCCCGGAGCACTGGATACTTTTCCGGTACGGTGCTCTGGAGGGTTCACCTGCCCGCCTAAGCTCCTTACCTGTCTTTTAAGGCTTCCGGGCTTCCGCGCACGGCATGTACAATGCCTGCGCGATGCTCCACTGAGCAGCCGGGGCATCGTGGAGGCTTTTGGAAGCCTTGTGGAAGCCTTGCTGACAGGTACGATGCATGCGCGCATTGCATGCATGTGCGGGCACGCCACATGCATGCATGTGGGTGACGCCGGGGCCGTTCCAACCGTATTGGAACCCACCACTGGTGCACACTATTCTGAATGTGGGAATAACAGGCAGAGTTTGAAAGATCATGTATGCCTTATAATTTGTATTTACAGTTGAATCACCTGCCAGAAGATGGAAATATAATTGTACCATAATATCTGGGTACTTCAATCCTTCTGGTGCAATTTCATGTGCTTGTCTCTAAGATCTTAATATATAGCAACATTAGTAATCATGAAATATTATGTTGATCTTAGTTAGGTTCTTATGTTTAGTTAAAGCTCCAATAGAACCTCTAAATATCACAAAATTTACCCAAATTATTGCTTAGCTTAATATTGTCAGCCTCTGCTTTGCTGTTGCTTCGGCTGCCATGAAACGGGGAGGGAGGGCATGGTATTTGGGAGGGGTTACTCATTGTGCTGGAGGAAGGTTCTGGAGTTCAGCTGCTGATCGGACTACGCATGCGTGGGAGTTTCCCGCCAGGACTAACAGCACTGACATTCCATCTTCGTGATGCCTTTTGAAGTTATCTCGCACCTGACACTTGGGAGAATTATGATTGGACTGTAACTGTGATGCCAAGGGGAGGGGAATGGGCTATTCTATATATCAATCGCTTTCGCACCTAAATATTCAGATTTCGCTTTGCTATGCCTTTAATCATTTATAATTAGTAAAAGTACACTTGATTTCCACACATGGAGTCTCGTGGTCTTTCTTTCCTAATTATCTAATGGAGAGGTGCTGACAAATATCTAGGAAAGCTAGCAAATGCAGTTTTCTTTGTGAATGAAGAGACTGTAAAGGATGAAAAAGACTGCTTAATTATTGTCATGAGGAATCAGATCTGCCAACAAAAAAGTTTCCACAATAAACTTCTGAAGTTATGAATGTAATTTATCTAATCTACATACATATAAAAGCCAAGTACCACTCAGGCATCATCACGAAATTGCCAGAACGGTACAGCCTACAAACTTGAAATTTGGCATATATGTTCCTCTTGGCTTCTAGGTGCTCGCTAAGAAAGGATTTTTAGAAATGACTATCAGATCATTAGTATTTCTTATACAGTAATTAACACGCTCTGATGCTAAGGAGTTCTACTCATCCTCCCTACCTGAAAAGAACTCTGTTCCAACAGCCAGTTGCCTCACATTCTGTTACCTCAGTTCAACTGGCAGACATTCCACTCCTTCACTCAGGGACGCCTTACAGTACTAAATATCGGTACCTCACCCAAATGTCTACGCCTTCCACCTCTGGAACTGCTTCCAGACTAATGGCGGTGGGAGCGATATTCCTTTATGTGTTTCAATCACAGACCACTACTGAGCCAATGGATTGTGAACTGAATTTGTCCTGCATAGCCCGATCACATAGTTTCATCCTGAAGCACAGATATCCAGACAGTTCAATTATATATGTAGGGATTTTCTTAGATGGCAAATGCTGGCACAGATAAAGGACACGACTTGTAGCCCAAATAATGGATTAAAAATCTGATTAGAGCAATAGAACCACATCATTGCATGGACTGGGATTATCAACCAATTTTAAGATCAAATTAAATGGAGCTTGCTCGGACGCTGAAATACACCATGCAAATTAGAGAGTGGAAGGGGGTGGAGGGAAAGAGAGGGAAAGAGAGAGAGAGGAGACAGGAGAGGGGGAAGCAGAAGGGAGGAAAAGAGAAGGAGAGAGGGAAGGTGTGGAAAGAGGAGAGAGGAGAGGGAGAGAGCAAAGGGAAGTAGAGAAGAGAGAGATGGCAGAGGGAAGAAAGAAGGTAGAGAGGAGGAGAGAGGGAGAGGAGAAAGGTTGAAGATGAAACAGACTATAATTTGATGTATGGAAATCACCTTTTTCGACCTTCTGGCAAGCAAAGTGAATGGGGAATCCAGATTCATTTAACAACCAGGGTTATCAATGGCAGTGATTCACTTGGGCAAGAAAGGTCATAAAATGGGGCAAAATTCACTTAACAGTTATCTCATTTAACAACAGAAATTTGGGGCTCAATTGTGGTCAGTCAAGGACTACCTGCAGTCAACGAGGTTAGCATCTGCCTCTTATGAATTTGGGGGGGGGGGAAGCATATTTTCTCTGAGCCTACCTGACAACCCCTCTCCAGCTCTTGCATATCTATTAACAGTCTTTTCATTCTTTTGTTGTGGTTTTTTGATTATTCTTTATCAGGCACAATCTCAGGATGTACGAGTTAATGCCCTACTCTGAGAAATCTGATTCAAGAACGACAGAATTGTGGTATTATTTTAGCAACTTTCCAACACTTTTTAAACCTTCAGTACTAATCAGGGTTACCAAGGAATAAACCTGGCTGCAATCAATTTAACACATGAGTAAACAAGGCTGAATCAATGAGATTTAAAAATTCCTCCCATATGGCAATAAATCATTCCCAGGGCCTATACAGTAGGAACAGAATGAAATGCAAGAGTTACATGGAATATCTATTATCACCTAATAAATTCATACTTCTGAATTCAAACTATTGAATTCAAAGTTCAAAACAATAGCTAGGATTGACTGGTTTGATTAATAGATGATAGTGTATCTAATTCTCCCCCAGAATAATAAGAACACACCATTATTTAGGACAAGGTCTGATTCTTAATAGAAGAACCACTGAGCATGAGCAAATTATATGTTATTTTCTTCTCTAAAGGTAAAGGTTCCCCTTGCACATATGGACTAGTTGTTCCCGACTCTAGGGGGCGATGCTCATCTCCATTACAAAGCCGAAGAGCCAGAACTGTCTGAAGACATCTCCGTGGTCATGTGGCTGGCATGACTAAATGCCAAAGACACATGGAACGCTGTTACCTTCCCACCAAAGTGGTTCCTATTTTTCTACTTGCATTTTTACAGCTGGGACAAGTAATGGGAGTTCACTCCTTTACCTGGCTCTAGGGATTTGAACCGCTGAACTGCCAACCTTTCTGATTGAAAAGCTCAGCGTCTTAGCCACTGAGCCTCCTGAGCCATATTTTCCTCTCTACAAGCAACTAATTAAAAAAAACAACCCTAGAACACAATATACTCAAAAGTAAAGCCAATCAGAATCTGACTTTGTTTCTAATATGTGTGTATGAAATTGCAGTCTGAACGTCAACCCACATTTAGTAGTAACAGAGGAATTGCTTATTTATAGTGGGTATGAAATGGCATAATCTTATATAATGACCCTTTTCTGGGCTACATGATTCCATATTTTAATGTACTGCTAATGACCTATGGTAAACAAATGTTTAGGCTATCGAGTCATTTCCCAAAATGTGCTCGTTGCAATTAAGCTTGTCTGCTTTATTGAAAAATGCTCACTCATTCCACAGATCAGAAGGATCTGAGAACTGGTTTAGAAATAGCTCTTTCATTTCTCCACATAGCTTGTCCCTCTGGGTAGCAAAGTGGGACCTCCTACTACTTCACTGTGCTATCCTACCATCTCTTACCTGTTTTTGCATATGGCAGGAGATTAGGGAACACTATACTGCATTTAAATATAGCTCTGCTACAAGAACACTAAACCTGTGTTTCTAAATAGTTTGAAACATAGATGGATAGACCATGTGAGGAAACAGAAGCTCTTCACACCTGCAATGGGGGTGGGAAGTGTCAAGTCTTTTCCTGGCTATAGCAGCATGCAAATCTTTCCTCCACTGGCTCTCCAATCACATGGGTTAGTTCCAAGGGTGGGTTCTGGCTACTGCCGGTTCGCTCAGGGACCCGCTGCGCACACGCTTGATACACACTCCATGTGCATGCATAGGACTGGAAAAAATGTTTCTGCGCATGCGCAGAAATAAAAAACAAGATGGCGCTGCCTACGACATTGCTGAGAGAACTGGTTCGGGGGCGTGGCAGGCTGAGTTACTACCTACTTGGCTGAACCAGTCTGGTTAGTTCCAGTGGTGGGATTCAATTTTTTTTAACAACTGTTTATGTAGGTGTGGCACTGTGGGTGTAGCTTGGTGGTCATGGCTTGGTGGTCATGTGACTGGGTGGGTGTGACTGGGTGGTCATGTGATTGGTGGGTGTGGCCAACTTGATATCACTCACGCCGAGGGACACCTTGTCTCGCCCCACTTGCCTGGCCTCCCAAGCTCTTCTGGTCTTTGTCTATTAATTTGTCTACTACTACAGTGTCTCTGGCTGATTAGCAATAACATATCAGTTAGACTTATATACCGTTTCATAGGGCTTTCAGCCCTCTCTAAGCGGTTTACAGAGTCAGCATATCGCCCCCACAATCTGGGTCCTCATTTACCTACCTCAGAAGGATGGAAGGCTGAGTCAACCCTGAGCTGGTGAGATTTGAGCCGCTGAACTGCTGATAGCAGTCAGCTGAAGTGGCCTGCAGTACTACACTCTACCCACTGCACCACCTCGACTCTTTATCTAATGCCTGCCTGTTCTTCTGGATCCAGAAGTCCCACAGATTCTTAGCTCTATTATTCTCCACAATCTTCTGTGGAAACTCCTTGATGGCTGGAAAATTCTGGGAGTTAGTCCATGTTGTTGGAGATTTGGCTGTGTGTATGGGGGTGTATTTCTCCCATTAACAGGAGTTCAGTCCCACGGATCATCTGACAATTGCAGCATTGTTGAGGAAAGAGCCTGCTTCTACACCATTTGCTCTTGCAGAAAGGTGGGAGCAGTTCTTTTGTTACCCATGTCTGATCCAGGTTTTATAGGTTTGGAAACCCAGTACATCCAGAGGAAGAGCCAAGCTTCCTGCTAAAAGCGAAATGATCTTCTATTCAGCACAAGTGTTGAACAGGGGTTATAAATCATTTGTAAGTAAGTCAAGATTCATATCAGATGAAGGAAGCAAACATTACTTCTACACTGAAACAAACTATAGACAAATGTAAGATGCAACGGGATGAGGATGAGACAAAGATGATATCAAGAAAATCATTAATGAGACATCTTCATGCCACAGATGGTGGGCCAGGAGGATGAGCCCAGTCTCACATTGCAAATATTTTGAGTGTAAAATATAAACTGGGATTAATATTATTTTTTTATTTTGCTGTTGGCATTTTTATATATGAGAGGACGGTGAGGAGGAAAAAGAGGGGTAAGAATAAACCAAATTATATGTAATCATTCAGCTAGGAAAATGGCATCATTTTTGTAGGTATCTATTTGGCTGAAGATTGGGAGAAGTCATATATCCATAGCTGTCTTGAATTTCTTGCCGGTCTTTGAAAAGCAGTATTTTCCTCCTAAACTGCAAAAAACATTATAATTCCAGGGAAAGCTTTAACAATCTTCTACCCTACTTTTAACCAACAATTAGTTTTAGAAATAGTCCAGGCTATTGCCTGGAATCACATATGATTTCTATTCAAGGAAGACAAAAATCTTATTCAAACCAGATCTTTAAAGCTCAACACAAAACTTAAAAGAATGACTCTGAAGTAGTCTCTATCCTTCATTTCTAAAAATGAAACAAACATGCTCATATTTATTTGAAAAAAAAAAGTTCCCCTTCTTTTTTTTTGTCTGCCATCTGGAAATGGAAAGTTGAGCCTGGGCATGTCTTCGTTCTAAAAATCATAATTCATTTCATCTTTATGAATCTACTCTCTCTCTACCGGTAATCCACTACCATTTTGTAGTTCTGCTTTGGGGCTTGCTTATGTTTATTATAACTTATTAACAAAACTATGTCCCCAGGGGAGCATGCTAAATGCAACGTACACTGATTTTAGATATTCCTATTCATTCTCCAAAATCAATGTGAGAGAAAGAGATCATTATGTAAAAAACAAACAAACCATGGGCTGTACTTATGGAGAATCAAAATCTGTTTTGATTTCTTCTGCACAGCAAGCCTAAAACGTAGTTCCTTCCTCTACTACATATTTTACATTCAAAGAAAGGGGAAATATGTAATGCATAGACCTGAGGGACGGGGAGGAAATGACATTAAAAAAAAAGGACATTAGATATTTCTTATCAAAGAGAATGAGAATAAATGATTTTTTTGGCTGGCTGAAGCATTTCAAGTGTTTTCTCTACAAATGCAACCATTAGGGCTACCATCTCCAGGTTACACATATCCAGACTGGATGCTATAAATGGCAGCAAAGGGGTTTTTCAGCATTCGTTTTCTGCCATGTTCTGGCTATCCAGCTTCACAGCCCACCTATTACAGCCTATTACATTAGGAGATATGTTGAGTAAATGGTACAAGGATGACCCTAAGGCTGATGGTGAATCTATGGCACACGTGCCACAAGTGGCACGTGGAGCCATTTATCAGGGCAAACAGGGTGTTGCCCTGTCAGCTGGCCAGCACGTATGTGCACACTGGTCAGCTGACTTCGGCCTTCTTTTGAGGCCATTTTTTGCCCTCTGGAGGCTTCCGGTTTGCTCATCGGGCTGGTTTTAGCCCTCCGGAATCTTCAGGAGGCTTCCCTGAAGGCTCCAGAGGGCAAAAAACGGTCCTATGAGTCACTTCCGGTTTGCTCGCAGGGTGGTTTTTTGCCCTCCGGAGCCTTCAGAGAAGCCTCTGGAAGGCTCCGGAGGGCTAAAACCAGAACTTCCAGTTTGCTCGTAGGGCTGGTTTTTCGTGCTCCAGAGGCTTTAGGTAAGCTCCTGTAGCCTCTGGAGGGCCTCCAGGGTGGGGGGTGGGGAGCCTGTTTTCGCCCTCCCCAGTCTCCTATAAAGCCTCCGGAGCATAGGGAGGGCAAAAAAAGCATGCCAAAAATGGGGAAGAGCGCTGGTCGTGCGCACATGCGCACTGGGGTTGTGTGCATAGCATTATGGGTGTGGCACGTCCACGCATAACCCCCTGCGCTCCCCCCGCTTTTGGCACACGAGCCACAAAAGCTTCGCCATCACTGCCCTAAGGTATTGAATGGGACGGACATTTTTTGTAGTCTCAAGAGAAAACAAAAGGAAATAAAAGAGAATTAAACTGAACAAATTGCAGGAAGAGAAAATATGTAAGAAAAGTTCTGTAAGAGAAAAAAAATAATGGGAACTAGATTAGTCCAGCAGTAAAAGGAATGGAAAGTAGACATAAGAAGAGTTCTCAGAAGCCAGTTGGAACAGAGTAAAAAGAATTACTCTGTGCATTTATACTGAAGAATGAGAAATGTTGTTTCAGGCATTATTAGATTAAGTGATGGTGGATGAGAATAAATATATATATATGAATGGGAATGATTTCTGAAAAAAATGAGGATGAGAGAAAGGTGTTGTATATTGCATACAGAAAGGATAAATGCTTCCAAGGAATGTAATGAAAGGATTAAGATTAAACAAGGCAGAGAAAATGTTGAGTGATTGATTTGATGGAAACAAAGTATTGTTTTGGAAGCGGATATAGAAAGCTAAAGAAGTAGCACTCAGAGTGAATTAAATTAAAAATAAAAAAACGAGGAAATGATTTGGATTGAAATGAAGTGACAACATGCTGGAAAACATGCTATTTTAAAGATTTGAATGGGAATGATAGTGGCATGTCAGAGAGTGGAATTGAAACGGATGTGACAAATATAAGTGTGTAAGAAAAAAATGATGAAAAAGGAGGCATAAATGTCGAAAACTGCTAAGGCAGCTGGAAGGGATGGTGTAACTGAATAAATGTTAAAATATGGCTGTGGTTTGTTTATGGAGTGGATGTGCAGTTTAATTAATGAACATTCAAGACTTTATCCATGCCTGATGTTTGGGAAAATTACTGTCATTGTTCTCCATTGTAAAGCAAAAGTAACAAAAGTGAAGGCACAAACTTGCAGGGGGATTTGTTTCGTTATGCGTGTCTTGGAAGGTGTTTGGCACAATTCTGATCAAAAGAGCATGGAAGGTACCAGTAAGTAGAAAGGAAGTTTATTATCTATTTGTTGATGTAGAGAAAGCATATAATGCAGTGAACTAGCCTTGATTTGTGGATTTTGAATCATTCTTTTTGCTTAGCCCTACACTTAGTAGAATCAAAGTTCTCCATAAAATGTCAAATTTCATATATTGGGACTATGTCTCTTTAACTTCTATTCTTTCCCCTCAGGATTATATTACATTATAACTTGAAATCGAAAGAGAGCTATAGCCAAATTGGTGTGAATGAAATACCCCTCACATTTTTTTAACAATACCAGCACAGAATAATCTGTATATATCTATTTATAGTTTTCCAGAAAGGTTGGAATGTTTGTGTGGCTTGTTCACACTCCTTTTCTGTGCTTTGCACAATGCTGCTTACTCTGAAAGGGAACAGTGTGATGGGTATATATACTGTGTACAGTATGTAGGTTTGTATCTTCATACATAACTCAAGAGTCAAACACATTTAGCTATGAAAATATACAGATACGTATTTCCTGTTGCTCTGATATTCTCTTTTGGAGAATTTGCAGGTTCTACACATGGCATGCTTAAAGGATTTTCATGATGTAAAATATACTCCTAAGAATTTGATGCTTATTGTTTTTCTCATACATTTAGAAGTGCAATGTTAAGAGAAGAAAGTTACACTCCCTTAAACAGGACTGATGTTATATTAACTAATATGTTTGCAAAATTTGTTTGGAGTTGTGAAGGTTTTCACTAACACTAGTGAATAACAACAATGAACTGAATATTAACGCAAAATAGAGTCAAGGCACTTCATTAGCATTCAAAGGAAGGTAATAAGCAAGGAACACCCAAGGCAGAACTGAAATCTGAACACCAAAGCATAAAGGATTCACAGAGTTATATTCTGGCAAAATTCCCATCGACAAAGAAAATGTAAATACAGCTTAAATTTTTTGAATCACAGAAGGCAAACTTTTATCTCCCTTTCCTTGATGATCTACACAAATCTATCTTTCTTTCTTTCTTTCTTTCTTTCTTTTTCTTTCTTTCTTTCTTTCTTTCTTTCTTTTCTTTTCTTTCTTTCTTTATCAAATCAGGTTCTCTCCATGCCAGCTAATTCAAAGAGTGAACTGTGTATCCTCCCTCTCCATCCTTTCCCCACCTGCATCTAAATATTTATTTATTTATTAAATTTATATGCTGCTATCTTGTGGGTTCAAATTGACTCTGGGCCACCATGAAATGAATGTGCTGGAGTTATTGTTTTAGCTCACGATGTTGCCTTCTTCTCTTCCCAACTTCACAGACCTCTTACGTTGTCCTTAACTGTTTTGGTTCTCAACTAGTTACCTTAAGCAGGTAACAAGTCATGGCAATGTCACTGTAATTACACTATGACATGTCTCAATGATCTTTTTGGTGCTCAAATGATTCTTCTGGAGGTGGGCTGCTGAGAGTTTGCAAGGGTTCGGGAGAACCTCTAGCTAAGATTCTGTGCAGTTTGGAGAACCCCAAATCCCACTCCTGGCTGGTCCTGCCCCTCCCATCCCGCCTCTCCAGGAGTTCCCACAGGGCCTGTTTTGGAGGCAGGTAAGTGCAGGGCACACACGGACACTCGGGGAGGGTGAAAAAAGGGCCTACTGGAGGTTTGGGGAGCCTGGGGAGGCCATTTTCCCTTTCGTGGAGACTTGACAAAAGGCTCCGGAGCCTAGGAGGGCAACCCCCCCCCCGCAGGAGGCTGACTAGGCCACGCCCACCATGGCCATGCCCACCCAGCAACTGGGCAGAGAACCTCTTGCTAAAAATTTTGAAATCCACCCCTGGATTCTTCAACAGTGCCTGATCCCTAAAATCAGTCTGGTACCTTTTGGTTACATTTGTCTTAAAGTTATATTATGCTTCGGGCTGTGAAAGAATCTTCTTATCTCAGATGAAGCTTTTTTCTTATACTGCCAGGTCTGTGAGCTAATCGCCATTTTAGAGACCTGGATTAACCAGCTAACTCATACTGGTTGTAACAGTACACAATTAAAAGGGAGGCAGAGAGCCAGCTGTCCTTTTTGCAAACTTGTGTTTACACTTGTTGCCGATATCTGGACTGCTTTTCAACATGGGTTTACTGTTCTTTGGCAAACTGCTAAACCATGTTCAATAAGCCACGGAATTGAATTTTTCCAGAAAACCATTCCATGGTGTTCAGAAGCAGTTCAAACAATACCTGACAGTGGGAATTGGCTCAGAAATTTACAAAATAAAAAAAAACCTCTTGCCATCTCTCTCTGCCTGGAGAGCTGATCTTTAGGTTAGGAGAAGTAGCAAGCAAAGGCCATTGGTGTGTCCTGGCAGATGAGATGGCTAATCCCTGAGGCCTAGCCACCAAGCAATCCAAGGTTATAATCTGAAGACACAAAACCTAAACTTTATTGGACCTATCAAAGAACATTGGAATAATATCTGGCTTAAGTATTGACAGGAATATCAGTGTGATAAAGTGTTTTGTACTGCAGGAAGTTCGTGTCTGAAAATTATGCTAACCCAAGGCATTTTGTTGGTTGAGATGGGCAATAGTATGGCCGAGGTGGGGCAGTGGTTAGGGTGCAGTACTGCAAGCCACTTCAGCTGACTGTGATCTGCAGTTCAGCGGTTCAAATCTCACCAGCTCAAAGGTCGACTCAGCCTTCCATCCTTCCAAGGTGGGTGAAATGAGGACCCAGACTGTGTGGGGACAAGTTGCTGACTCAATTTGCTAAAAAAATCTGTAAACCGCTTAGAGAGGGCTGAAAGCCCTATGAAGCGGTATATATGTCTAATAAATAAATAATAAATAATTCAAAAATAACTTATAAAAATTGTCATCATAAAGGAACACATATGGCCTTTCATCGCATTAAGTTAATTTATGAAACAGGTCACAAGCCATCATTCTTGTGTAACAGGCACCCTGGACACAATAAGCTAGTTAACATCCAGTTGAGAACTGCTGGAAGATATTCTCCCTGCATGCAGATGCGTGCACAGAATCTTCTGTTCACAATTCCTTTTCTAATCCCTCTCTTTAATCGTACATCTGTAACTCAAGATAACACAACGTGCATCTAATAACGCAAAGTGATACCATCATAAATTGGTTCTTCCCTAAACTACTGTGATACTCCGTAATCTGGTTGACACATAACAATAAACTATTATGCGGTTGGTTTGTTTTTGGGCCTAGCATAATGAAAAAAGTCCACCCTGAGTAAGAAAGATTAGGTGACAAGTTGGCTCAGTCTCTGGAAGGTTGGAGCCTGCAAAACCCCAATATTCTCTGGTAAATAAATATAAAGCATTGGTAGTGAGGCACATTCCCTGAATTAAGGATTGTTATCTGTCATAAGACTTTGGTTTTGCAGAAAGCCATAAAGCTTGCAGAATAGTTTATAATCATACACATTCACACACCCACACTGAGAAACACATTCTCAGGGATACCAGAAAAAAAACAAACCATCTTTTTTTCTTCCTTGACATTTTAGTAAAAGATGCTTCTTACGTAGCTCGTTACTTGCTTTAGTACATCTAAAGTTACAGTATAATTTAATACTAACCAGAGTTACAATTTGACTCCGCAGCTTCAAGACATATTTTAATAATTCAACTAGCTGATTTATCTCTTTACTGATTTATTAGGTTCTAAAATTTGAGGTTGGATTATACAGCAAATACTCCAGAAAAACGTATCAACATGCCCATAGATCTTTGGTATTATGGGAAATTTGATTTGGCTATGATTAAGATACAAATGCAGACCCTGGGTGTCATTTTTCTATCAGTTGCTCTACAACTTCCTCCATGAATTTTTTCATATGTCTCTCAGCAATGTTGTAATACAGTAGCACTGTATTTCCATTAAACATTAGGCATGTATGAATAAATAGATATTCCAGTAAAATGCATTTAAATCCTAGAAGCAAATACAGGGGCGAATTCAGCAGGTTCTGACAGGTTCTGGAGAACCGGTAGTGGAAATTTTGAATAGTTTGGAGAACCGGCAATACCACCTCTGGCTGTCCCCAGAGTGGGGTGGGAATGGAGTTTTTGCAGTATCCTCCCAGGAGTGGGGGAGGGAATGGGGATTTTGTAGTATCCTTGCTTTGGAGTGGGGAGGGAATGGGGATTTGCAGTATCCTTCCTCTGGAGTGGGGTAGGAATGAAGATTTTGCAATATCCTTCTCCCAGGAGTGAGGAGGAAATGGGGATTTTGTAGTATCCTTGCCCTGGAATGAGGTGGGAATGGAGATTTGCAGTATCCTTCCCTGCTATGCCCACCAAGCCATGTCCACAGAACCGGTAGTAAAAAAAAAAAGGAATTTCATCACTGGTGCTGTTGTAACTCCAGGCAGCCACTAAATGAACTATTGTAAGTTGTGGATGACCTGTAGATACAGATACTTCTCTTCACGTTAGTAAAAACCTATTCATGTTTTCTGTCAGGGAGCACACTTGTTAATTCAAGCTCCTGCTTCTAGCAGGATCTTTGAAGCATTTAGAAAAAGTGCTTACCAAAAAGTTAAAGCAGTTTGGATAAAAATATGGTGGATTATTCAAATATTCTTAAAAAGAGGATAAAGTTCACTCCCCTGCTGTTCTTTGCTAGGTATAATTACAGACTGTACAGTTATAGAGACTAAGCTGATTCTGAACTTAATAACGGCAGTAAGAATGTTGGTGGCGCAGTACTGGAAGAAGGAAGAATTGCCTACTATTCAAGAATGGACGTTAAAAGTAGTAAATTTAGGAGAGATGGCCAAAATCTCAGCATATTTGAAGGACTATTCAGATGAGAAATACAAGCTGGAATGGAGAAGATGGATTGACTACATTCAAAATAAATATCGGACTAAGAAATTTCAATTAGCTTATGAATGAATGACAAGGAATGTTAACAAATTTATCTAAAGTTAGCTTAATAAAAGGGAAGTTAAAGTACAAGAGGAGCTAGGGATGCTATAGTTAGTTAGCTTATGTTAGTGTATGATTTTTAAAATGTTCATGACCCTGTATTTTGCTCTGGGAGGTTGGGGGGAGGGAGGGTTGGAGGGGGGCAGGGTTGGGGTGGAGAGAGGGAAGGGGAAGGGGAAATATTGTAAAATTTATTAAAACTCTTCATTTAAAAAAAAAGGAAAAAGGGCTTCCCAACATGAGTGAGCATGAACAAAGCCATGTCGTTTTCTAGCCTTGTTGAATCAAGTGAAGAGGCTTACACCTGCATATAGGTAATCTTCGACTTATAGCCATTTTGTTTAGTAATCATTTGAAGTTACAACCAGCACTGAAACCAGGGACTTATAACCCATCCTCGCATTTACACCTCTCACAGTATTTCCATGGTCACTTGACCAACACTCTGGTGCAGTGTTTCTCAACCTTGGCAACTTTAAGTCCTGTGGACTTCAACTCCCAGAAATCCCCCAGCCAGTGCAGAAAGGAAAGACCCCCTCCCGGCAACAACCGCCTGGATCCAGCCCCGTGTCACCTCCTGCTGTTGACAACCAGCCAGGAGGGGCAACGGGTCCAGCACGCATGTGGAGGCACTTACAGCTCTCATGGCCTTGTCCATGTCCTCAGGGGTACCAGGCCTGAAATCAACCCAGCGATGACCTGCCAAATTATCCTTAGTGCCTCGGCTGGTTCTGCAGAGTTGGAGTCCAGGTCCACCCGAAACCGAGCAACTTTATCCGCGAGGAATTGGACGTAATCCTCAGCTCTGCCCTGCAAAGGATCACCCGTATCCCTCCTATTAGCAGGGAGCGGGTTATCCTAAACAGGGCGGCTGGGCGCAGCCAGCGGAAGCAATCAGAGAGGCAATATAAGTTCTTTGGACGTCCTGATTGCCCGGATGTATTCTCTGATGCAAGATGTTAAAAGTGCTCTCGGTTCGATTCGGATTACTGGATCTCCACTTGTGCTCCAGGCGTCTCTTTCGGGCGGAATGGAACCTCCAAGAAAGGATCCTTCAAGTGCTTCAATGACCCTCTCGAAGGATGCAAATGGCCAGCTGTCTGCAAGGAGTATAAATCCTTCCATTCCCCACCATCCAGTCAGAGCTGAAGAAGCTTCTTGGATGAGGTGCAAAACGTCTTCAAAAGAAAAAACCAAGAAAGTCTAGTTGCCTTCAGAAAAAAAAGCATCTTTGGGACAAACCATGACCTGGATGACTGAGAATCTCATAGACTTTCACAACCAACTTGCTTAGGCAATGGAAATTCTGGCCCCAATTGTGGTAGAGGACTATCTGTACTCATTTAGGGACAACCAGAATCAGCTTTTGAGGCAGAGCTGTGTTTGCCTTGTAAAGGAATGTTGTTGTTAGTTACGAAGTTGTGTCCGACCCATCGTGATTCCATGGACAATGTTCCTCCAGTCCTTCCTCTCCTCTACCATCCTCTGGAGTCCATTTAGCTCACGCCGACTGCTTCAGTGACTCCATCCAGCCACCTCATTCTCTGTCGTCCCTTCTTCTTTTGCCCTCAATCTTTCCCAACATTAGGCTCTTCTCCAGTGAGTCCTTCCTTCTCATTAGGTGGCCAAAGTATTTTAGTTTCATCTTCAGGATCTGGCCTTCTAAAGAGCAGTCAGGGTTGATCTCCTCTGGGACTGACTGGTTTGGTCACCTTGCAGTCCAAGGGACTCGCAGGAGTCTTCTCCAGCACCAGAGTTCAAAGGCCTCCATTCTTTGGCACTCAGCCTTCTTTATGGTCCAACTTTCACAGCCATACATTGCAACTGGGAAAAACCATAGCCTTGGACTATAAGCACTTTAGTTGGCAGGGTGAGGTCTCTGCTTTTTTAGTATGCTGTCTAGATTTGGCCATAGCTTTCCTCCCCAGGAGCAAGCGTCTTTAATTTCTTGGCTGTAGTCCCATCTGCGTTGATCTTGGAACCCAGGAAAATAAAATCTGCCATATTTCTTCCCTCTCTATTTGCCAGGAATTGAGAGGGCCTGATGCCATGATCATAGTTTTCTTAATGTTGAGTTTCAAGCCAACTTTTGCACTCTCCTTCTTCACCCACATCAAAAGGCTCTTTAGTTCCTTTCCGCTTTCTGCCATTAGAGTGGGATCATCTGCCTATCTGAGGTTGTTGATAAGATTCCTAGCAATCTTCATTCCAACTTTTGATTCATCTAGCCCTGCCTTTCTTGTGATGTGCTCTGCAAATACCATAAGTTAAATAGGAGATAGTATACATCCTTGCTGGACTCCTTTTCCTAATTTTAAACCAATCAGTGGTTCTGTGTCCCATGGACTTGTAAAAGGATATAGTTGATTAAACAAGGCAGAAGGGTTTGCTCAAGCCCTCCTGCATTTTCAGAGTGTCCTCTCTTTGAGGGGCTTACATACCATCCTCTTTTAAGGAAAATACAACCTATTTTCTCTGGTACCAGCATTCAATTTCTTCTCTCTCTGCTAGTACATAATATTAGGCTGGAATGCAGCTGTAAATATTCATTTGCATTCATAACACTTTATATTAGAAAACTGATCCCACATTATTCTTCTGATAGCTTCCTGGATCCATCTTAAATCCCCTCCTTCAAATTTCCTGGGGCATCTCTCCATAGAAAGAGGCTAGAAAATAGCAATGGTAACAGCACTTAGACTTATATAACACTACATAGTGCTTTGCAGGCCCCCCCTAAGTGGTTTACAGAGTCATCACATTGCCCCCCAACGATCTGGTCCTTATTTTACCAACTTTGGAAGGATGGAAGACACTCCAAGCCCATTGGTCTCTTTAGTCCTTTGCACCTCTTTTAATTAATTATACATTCTAGATTCACCATAAGCCCCGAGCTGGTCGATTTCATCATCCTATCATTATTTTTCATGAATGCTATTAAATCTTCCCAGTTTATTTTTCCCTAGTGGTATAAACAGCATGCATTTTCCTGTAGCTGCAGAAAAGGGTGATAAAATTATTTTATACATTGTGTTCAGCAGCCCTTTGAAGTGATAATTGCTCTAGTCACATTATAAAAAAGTTAAAAAAAAAAAAGAATGGAAATAGACTTAGGCGAATGAGCTGCAGAATGCACCATATACTCCTTAAATGAGGTAACTATTATGCTGTATGGATCTTTGTGGATCTATCAAGTGTCTATCAATACCTAAGCAGTGGCACTATTCTGCCAGTTCTATCCGGTTCGGGCAAACCTGTAGCGATGGTGGCAGGAGGCTCTGCCTACCCGCTTGGAAGTCATCACGACCCATTTTTGATGTTCTGCACATGTGCGCTCACCTTTGCCAACCGGTAGCGAAGTTGATTTCACCCCTACCTAAGGAATCACTGGCATTTTGAATGAAACTGGTTTGAAATTTGTCACAGTTGTAGAGGGCACCAAGAAGATCAAGGATTTAACTGCACGTTATTTCAAAATCTTGCATTTTTAAAAAAACAACAACAGTAGAATAATTGTGATTTGCAATGATGCTTTGCCCCTTTAATTGCTCTTTTCTTCATTGTGAATTAACCACGTTAAAAAGGACTTCTAACACCCATTTAGACAATATTCTACCTAGCTTGACTAACTTCAAAAAAAAAAAATCTGCCTTATGTGACAAGGCAAGAGTTTTTTCATTGCAATGAGAGCCACTTTGTCTGCTATTTCTGGGACATGGAGACGGTGGGAGATGGCTGGCTAATGCAAGATCCAATATGATTCAAGGGCTGCTTTCACTTACTTACATAATATTTGATCCAGTTTGAAACTGCCGTTAACTTGAGGAACTCTGCTATCATCTCCTTTCACTATGAACGTTTAGCTTCTTACACAATGAATCCATGAAATATCACTGCATTGTGGCTTACCAGAAAATTGGACAGATGATTCTCCGCATCATATTGGTAGTGTCAAACCCCGGTAAGCCCCAATCATGGGAGGAAGCTAACTGCTTCCATCATCTGTCAATCGGCTCGTCACAAGATCCATCACGACAGAAACCCATATATAAATCTTTAACAAAACAATCTAAAATATGCTTAGAAAGAAAAAAAATAGTTAATAACATCTTCAATTGAGCTTTCTCCTCCTTGCTAGACTAGCGCTAGACAATTATATTATTCCTGGTCTGAAATTTCTTAGTCCCATATTTATTTTGAGGAGAATCAATCCATCTTTTCCACTCCAGTTTATATCTCTCGTTTGAATAGTCCTTAATATATGCAGATATTTTAGCCATCTCAGCTAGGTTTTGTTACTTTCAATGTCCATTCTTGAATAGTAGGCAAATCTTCCTGTCTTCCAGTATTGTGCCACAACAATCTAGCTGCAGTTATTAAATTTAAAATCAAGTTAATCTGTACAACTGTACAATCAGTAATTATACCTAACAAAATAACTGAGGGGTAAACCTCTGGATATTGAACACTGTAAAGTCTGTACAGCTAGTCCTTGACTTACAACTTTGTTTAGTGACTGTTTGAAGTTACAACGGCATTGAAAAAAGTGACTTATGACTGGTTTTCACACTCTAACTGCTGCAGCATCCCCATGGTCATGTGATCAAAATTCATGCTTGGCAACTGTTTCATTTATGACGGTTTAGACTGTCTCGGGGTCATGTATCAACTTTTTTTCAATCTTCTTAATAAGCAAAGTCAATGGAAAGCCCGATTCACTTAACAACCACATTCCTAACTTAACAGCTGGCAGTGATTCATGTAATAACTGGCAAGAGAGGTCGTAAATGGGGCAAAAACTCAACAACTCCCTTGCTTAGCAAAGAACACGTTGGGCTCAATTGTAGTTGTAAGTTGAGGACTACCTGTGTTCCTTTTTTTTAGCTCTATACATTGTATTTTGCTGTTTATTAACTTAACTGTAACATTCAAACAGGAGCTTGTTCCAGGACCTGCTTTAGAAAACATTCAGGGTGTTTAGAACATCCTTCTCCCCTTCTTCAGATTTCATAAGCCGTGAGGACGTACATGTCAATCAGTGGAATCTAACAGTTGGAGTTTAAATATGCTTTGGTGACAGCTGACTTTTACAGTCAGAAAGAAAAAAAGAAAAGAAGATGTGCGCTAACAATTCAAGCAGAAGGAAGGGAAAACTAGCATTAGAATGCGAGAAATGTGAAAGGCCAGCATGGAGGGATCAGAGATTTCCTGTGGCTGCTTCATAATATCATCATAATGGATTACCTTTAACTAGCATAGGTTAGGTTTATAATTTATATGCCTCCCTTCCCAAGGACTCAGGGCAGCATACAACATAAAGAAACACATAATACAAAATTAAAAAAAATTAAATAGAATATCCCAAACAAACAAAACCAATTAGAATTGACAATAACATTTTTTTTAAAAAATTCGAATTAAAATTAACAATGATCAATAATTTATTTTGTTTTGTTCAGGCCAGGCTGGCTTGCTGGAAAAAGCCAACTTTTTAGGGCACGTCAGACGGACCGGAGATTGGGGATTTACAAAGTGCCGGGTGCAGCTCATTCCAGAGGGAAGGCGCTCCCACAGAGAAGGCTCTCCCCCTGGGGGTCGCTAGCCACTGTCTGGCCGACGGCACCCTGAGAAGGCCAACTCTGTAGGATCGCACTGGACGGTGGAGGCTACTGGTGGCAGTAGGTGGTCTCGCAGGTACCCTGGGCCTAAGCCATGGAGCGCTTTAAAGGTCATAAGCATCTCTTCATGCAAATTTAAAATTAAAATTTCAGGCTGTTTTGGATGTGGTTAACACCAAGGCAAGCAGATGGCACTGCTTAACATTCTTCTTTTCAATTGACTTTTACATTCCTTTAGGTGGAGGTGGAGTAGCGCGAGGGCCTAGAAGTGGAGCTCTCCCCTCACAATCAGGAGGCTGTGAGTTTCGATCTAGGTAGAGACAGATATTTTTCTCTAGGCACAATGAGAATACATTTGCTGAACAAAACTCTGCATTAGCAACGTCGAAGGCATACCGGACATTAACACTCTGCTAGGTCCATTCAGTTTCCCAGGACTCGCTACCCACAGGGGATTATGGGTCATTAAAATGATGATGATGATTCATTTAGGTGGGAGGTATAAGGAGAGGGGATTTAGAAGGGTGCCTTGATTGCCTGTTTTACATGGTTATCCACATACTAGGCAGAATACTACAAACCAATGCAATAGCTCGTTAAAATCAAAATATTGTACAGGTACCTGCCAGATCTTCTATTAAAGATTCCCAACTTATAATCTTGTGGATTAATGTAACAGCAACAGCATATGAGTTGGAATCAATTAAATTTTTAATTTATCTATTTTTCATTTTAGTCAAGGGGGACTTTCAAGGATCTAAGTCCTCCTATACTTGAACAAGTTTATTGTAGTAATTTGAGGTCTTAAAAATATTTAATATATTCTAAAATGCACTCTAAAATAATAGATTGGCAGATTTCACAGCAAGGCTCCTACCAATGTAATGTTTTCTTCTGTCCTTCTGCTTAGTTTCGTTTAGCACCAAACTTCTAAATGCTTTTTGTATTTAAGGGGAATTTTTTTTTTTTGGCCAAGAAAATTTTGTTGCAGAATAAAACAGCAAATGGGCCAAGACCGAGACCATCTTCAGAAGTGAAGGATGGGGATAATGAGGTGCACATGGAACATGGATGTCTGCATGCACATGTCTCATCTTCATCCAGATGTTTTGACTTTACTGACAAAACAATTCACAGAAACTGTACATGATTCTAGGGACTGGAAAGATGATAGGAGGATCAGTGAAGTCAGAAGACTATTTGCTTCTTAAGACTTAAAATATTAATACAAACAGGAAACCCACAATACCTTGGTGTGGAATAGAAGAATCTATGCCAAATGTAGAGGGGAAGGGAGGGGGGATTTATATTGAAGTCAATTGAGTTTTTATGGATAGATGAAGAATTGCCATCCTTCATTTTTTTAAAGCACACATACATTTTGCATTCTTATGTCTGTGAAAGAATGAAACTTTACAAGGTAACTTTACAGATAGCACTTTCCAAGACTGATGCTAGCAGTAATCATTGTGTAGTTCCACGCTTTCTTTCAGAGGATTTACCACATATTTTTTCAGAAACAAATAAAAATGGAGTCGAATACAATTTTCCATAGGAACAGTGCATGTGCTTGTTGGGCTTCAGTACAGAGTACAAATAGCCCTAGACCTATAACCACATTGGTGGAAAAATTATGTTGCTAAGTGTTATACGGTAGTTGTTAAGTGAGTGTTGTCCATTGGTGGGTTTCAAAATTGTTTGAACCTACTCTGTGGGTGTGGCCTCCTTTGTGGGAGTGGCTTGCTGCCCATTGACCAGATGGGAGTGGCTTGCGCCCATGTGACCGGATATGAAGATGCCGACGACACTTGTCAGAAACCACCTTAAATTACCTCACACACAGCACTGGCATGCACAAGAATATGATGTAAACTTGTTTTTTAAAAGGCATCTTTGGTTTGCGTTAAAACAACTTCAACACCGCAATGTTCTGATTGCACCACAAACGCAGTAGTCATCCTTACCTTTCACAGAGGCACTGAGTTTCATGAATATGAGCATGATAGTGTAGATAATCATATCCAAGGACCAGTGGTGGGTTTCAAAAAATTTTGGAACCTCTTCTGTAGGTGTGGCCTGCTTTCCGGGTCCACTGGTGGAACCTCTCTAACCAGTTCAGTAGATTTGACGAACCGTTCTACGAATAGGTGCGAACTGGTAGGAACCCACCTCTGGTGTTGTCCGTTTATGAGCTTTCTCCCCACAGTTGTTAAGAGAATCTGGTTTCCCCACTGATTTTGTAGTTAGTAACTTGGTTGTTAAGTGGATCTGGCTTCTCTATTTATTTTACTGGCTACAAGGTCACAAAAGGATTATATGAATCCAGAACACAGCAACTGTCCTCAGTCAGTTGCCAAGCATGTGTTGATCACATGGCCATGGGGATGTTGCAATGGTTTGAGTGTGAAAAAAACGGTCATACAGTAAGCTGCCTTTTTCAGTGCCGTTATAACTTTGAATGGTCACCAAATTAACTGTTGTAAATTGAGGGCTATCTGTAGATATTTTAGGATTGGATTATAAATCTTTCAGACATTTGCAGATCTGCGATAAGTCATGAAAACAATTATACTTGTAGTTGTATGGATGGATAGTGCTTATAGCAATAGCAATAGCAGTTAGACTTATATACCGCTTCATAGGGCTTTCAGCCCTCTCTAAGCGGTTTACAGAGTCAGCATATTGCCCCCAACACAATCCGGGTCCTCATTTTACCCACCTCGGAAGGATGGAAGGCTGAGTCAACCCTGAGCCGGTGAGATTTGAACAGCCGAACTGCAGAACTGCAGTCAGCTGAAGTAGCCTGCAGTGCTGCATTTAACCACTGCGCCACCTCGGCTCTAGTAGCTTATGTAGCTACTAGTAGAAAATAGAAAGGACAAGGGAAAAAACCTCAACACAACTCTGCCTTGATTGAGGCAGATAGAAAGTGAAGCAGAAAAGAACTTTGACAGGTTTTCAGAATTCTGTCACAATCCCCTAACATCATTAAAATATATTCCAAGTCTGTTATTGTCTTTGTTTGTAACATTGCTACCTTGAAGCACTGACAAACTGGAATGAAACTGATATACATCAGTCCCTCCAAAAGGTTAATTAAAATGTTCATTATAAGGAACTGCCTTTTCGAATACTTCCTAATCAAGAAGAAGCCAATACTCCCACTAAGATTGGCAGGGAAAACTACTATATATATCTCTCCCCCTTCCTTGAACCAATAATACTTAGCCTAATAATACAACATCTGCCAAAAAACAACAACAATAAAACTCAGAGATTGCCAAAAACCCAGTGATACATTGTTTTTTACTGAATTATTTGTTGCTCATTTATACTTCAGGGACTATTGCGTATAAAAAAATTAAAGCAGATGTATAATTAAATTATGTAAAAATATATACATAAAACTCCAATTCAGATTCACACAGGTTCTGTTTTAACAGCCATCTGTATTCTCAACGGGTTGTTGCGTCATAAGTCAAATTTTGCTATATGTTTGCTCACTGAAAAAGCCTTTAATGGTTAAAATGGATTCTTTTTTCCTTTTATGATCCTGTAATCCATTGTATTGGGGTGGAGTTGAGGCAACTGAATGCAATTCAGCATTTATGGCCGGATGCCCTTCCTGATGCCTATGCGGAGTTTGCAGCAGCCTTCTTTGTGCCGATAGAGAAACATATGTCACTGTCTAGGATTGGCCTTTTAGCCTCCTGAGTTTGAAGCAGCATCTCTACGCCACTACACCACTCCCATGATTAAAATGGAATAATAGCAATAGCACTTAGACCAGAGGTGGTATTCAGCAGGTTTTGAACTGGTAGTGGAAATTTTGAGTATTTCGGAGAACCGGTAAATACCACCTCTGATTGGCCCCACCCCCATCTATTCTCTGCCTCCTGAGTCCTAGCTGATCAGAAGGAAATGGGGATTTTGCATATCTTCCCCTGGAGTGGGGAGGGAATGGAGATTTTACAGTATCCTTCCCCTGCCATGCCTACCAAGTCATGCCCACTAAGCCATGCCCACCAAGCCACACCATGCTCACCAAGCCATGCCCAGAATTAGTAGTAAAAAATTTTTGAATCCCACCACTGACTTAGACTTATATTCCACTTCATAGTCCTTTATGGCCCTCTCTAAGTGGTTTACAGAATCAGCATATTGCCCCAACAGTCTGGGTCCTGATTTTATGGACATCAAAGGATGGAAGGCTGAGTCAACCTTCAGCCTGTCAGAATTGAACTCCTGGTGTAGAGAGCCGAGGTGGCGCAGTGGTTAGGGTGCAGTACTGAAGGCCACTACAGCTGACTGTTATCTGCAGTTCAGCGGTTCTAATCTCACCGGCTCAAGGTTGACTCAGCCTTCCATCCTTCCGAGGTGGGTGAAATGAGGACCCAGACTGTGGGGGTGATATGCTGACTCTGTAAACCGCTTAGAGAGGGCTGAAAGCCCTATGAAGCGGTATATAAGTCTAACTGCTATTGCTATTGCTATTGATGTGAACAATGTTAGCTTGAAGTACTGCATTCTAACCACTGTGCCACCATGACTCATAATGAATGGATAAATAAAATTGCTGCGATTGAAACATGGCTTTGGAACAATGGACGTATTTGCTCATAAACAATATATTTATTGATTTTTTTTAATTGCAGCATATTTTAATAGATCTTTTGGAACTTTGGAACATTGGACATCTCTAAAAATATGCTACAGGTTTTTCTGTCTATTCTGCCTGATCCAGTCTGCTGTGCCTGAGATTTAAAAACAATATTGCAACCCACCTCCACTGCTACTAAATAGCTCATGGCCATGTGTGAGATCTTGATTCTATGGTTTGCAAATTCCTTTTCAAATCTAATATATGCAATACATGTGCAATTCCAACTACTGTCAGTAGAGGCACTAGCAACACTGAATTCGATTCCTGTAACTGTTCTGTTCTGTTAAATTGGGTATAAAGTCTGTCTCACACAACTGAAAACATGACAACTCTAGCCAGGATTTTTTGTAAATTATTTTTGCCAGATGGTGGGGGAAGGGAGAAGAAGAAACCACAACTCATACTTCCTGGAAAATCACACATTTTTTATTGCAGGAACATTGTCTACTTCATCTTAAATGGTGAGGGCTGACTTTAGTTATTTTGTGGTGATGGAAAAAGCAATCTGCACATGCTTGAAGACACTGTAGTTTTATTATAATTCTTACGTATCCAGTAGAGCTGAGAGTAGTCTTTGAAAAGACTTTGGGGCTGATCCTTTGGGGGGGGGGGGATCAACAGCAAGTGAAGCATCAGAGGCTGCACAGACGTTTTTTCATCCAAATAGAGAACAAGCTGAAGGCAAATGATGCCTTTCAGCTGCAGAACAGAAAGCGATCAGGCTGTGAAAAATTCCTGGGGTGATCAGAAAGGCGTATTTCAGCTTCTGTGCTTTGAGAGAAAAAGAAGTCAATTTGCTTCTTTAGAAACAACAACAGATAGTCATAGAATAACAGAGATGGAAGGGACCTTGGAGGTCATTGAGTCCAACCCCCTGCTCGAGAAGGAGAATCTATAGGCGTGATGGCGAACCTATGACACGCGTGCCACAGGTGGCACACACAGCCCTCTCTGCAGGCACGCGAGCTGTCGTCCCATCTCAGCTCCACCACGCATATGTGTGCGCCTCCTGCGGCCAGCTGGTTTTCGGGTCTCTGCTGTGCATACATGGGGGGCAGGGCACATGCGGGAGATGCGTGCACATGTGTGGGTGGTGAGGCCCATGCACAGGAATCGCGCACACATGCATTGAGGGCAGGCCATGTGTGGGGTGCGCACATTGCATTATGGGTGCACATACGTATGCCTTTGGCATACGGTGCAAAAAAGGTTGGTTCACCACAAAACCGCGTTTCGACTAAACCGCGTTCGACTAAACCGCGTAGCTGACATCATCAACAGGGTGACAACAGCGCGGAGACAGAAGCACACTGTAAATGCTAAACCTAAAATTAACCCCTAAACCTAACCCCCTAAACCTAATCCTAAACCTAAACCTAACCTAACCTAACCCTTAACCTAACCCTAACCCTAAACCTAAACCTAACCCTAAACCTAACCCTAACCCTTAACCTAACCCTAACCCTAACCCTAACCCTAACCCTAACCCTAACCCTAACCCTAAACCTAACCCTAACCCTAACCCTAACCCTAACCCTAACCCTTAACGTAACCCTAAAGCTAACCCTAAAGCTAACCCTAAAGCTAACCCTTACCTTAAGTTGAATCGGCTTGCTTTCAAAGCGCTATTTAAAGCGCCCTTCTTTCTCCGCGCTCGCTGTTGTCGCCCTGTTGATGACGTCAGCGAGCGGTTTAATCGGGCGTGGCTTAGTCGAGCGCGGTTTTGTCGTGCCACGAAAAAGGTTAGCCATCACTGATATATGCCATTTCATACAAATGATTGTCCAATCTCTTTTTGAAAGCCTCCAGTGATGGGACACCCATAGCTTCTGATGGCATGCCATTCCACTGGGTTCCTCCTTAGTTCTAGGTTGCTTCTCTCCTTGATTAGTTTCCATTCATCAGTTCTTGTCTTGCCTTCTGTGGCTTTGGAAACTAGTCTGCCTCCCTTATCTTTGTGGCAGCCCCTCAAATACTGGAACACTGCTATTGTATCTCTCCATGTCCTTCTTTTCACTAAACTAGAAATGCCCGATTCCTGCAACCGTTCTTTATAATGTCACCTCCCCCCTCTGGTTCTGTACATAAATACATGTCCCAAAGACCCAACAAAGGATTTTCAAAGTGTTGGCACCAATATTCTGAGAAAACCTTTCCAGGAAAAATCATTACCGTATACCGTATATTTTGGAATATAAGCTGCACCAAGATTTTGAAGAGGCAAATCTCTGCAGACCTCCCCAAAACAGGCCCATTTTTTTGCGAAAACAGGCCTGTTTTTTGTCAAAAAAAGGCCATGCATAGCTTTTAGGAGGCTTGTAGAGTGCTCCTGGGGGCTGGTGGGGGGAAGGCCAAAACTGAGCAAAAAACAGTCCATTTTTTTCTCATTTCTGCCCTCCCCAGCCCCCAGGAGCACTCTGGAAGCCTCCTAAAGGCTATGCACGACCATTTTTGCAAAGAGGGTGGAGTTTTGGGAGGCCAAAAATGCTGTATTCAGTGTATAAGACGCACCCAGATTTTCACCCTCTTTTTGAGGGAAAAAGGTGCAGCTTATACTCCAAAAAAATACAGTAGTTCTATATCCTTTATTTTGTTATGTGTCATGCTCATTTTATGGTTTTTAGAGGTGGGGGCTTAGATTTAAAGGGGAATTATATATTCCTTCTTATGTTCTTTGGAGGAATTGTGTGATTAAAAACAATTATTTAAAAATATTTTATTACCGTATCACATTGCATACAAACTATTCTTCTGGATTCGATAGTTAAACAGTTTGGGTGACCACCTACGTCGAATGATATTGCCAAATTGGAGAAAAGTAGAAATGAAGAATGGGTGAAAAGTTTACCAACTATATTTCTTTTTAGTAATGTATGGGACATCCATTGATGACAAAACTAAGCTCAAAAATGAAAATTCTCTATTCAGGACTGGCTATTCTTCAATATTGTGTGATATATAATTAGCAAACAAATTCAAAAGAAAACATTTTTTAAAAGCATGAGTATAAGATAACAATTCCGCTTTAATTTTTGGGACTTATATATTCACCTGGTCTATTGCTAACAAATCTCAACAGTATTTCTATTCATGTTGTTTCTTCCAGCAACCAGACATTAGAGGTGATTATTAGTTGGTCCCGAAACTTATTGGACCCTCAATGAAGGTATTTGCATTTGCTGCTGTACATCAGCTGGTCTATTTACTTTAGCCACGGTTCACCGACAAAAGGGCGACCGACCAAAAGCACGGCCTGACAAAACCGCAAGTTCTAAACCGCGCCGACGAATGAGCACTGAAGCGCGCTGACAACCAGCGCGTCGACAAAAGTGCGCTCCAAACCTAACCCTAACCCTAACTCTAACCCTAAGCCAACCCTAAACCTGACCCTGACCCCTAACCCTGTACTTAACTTAAATCGCGCTTCTGTCGGCGCGCTGTGTCGGCGTGCTGTTGTCGGTGTGTTGATGATGTCGCGGTTTTAGCGCTGTGGTTTTGGTCGGCGTGCTTTTGTCGTGTGCGCATTTGTCGGGTCACCACTTTAAGCACATCTCCCCCCGCCCTCTGTTCAATCATGTCTGATTCTAGGAGACTCTCTGGACAATCCTTGCAGGTTTCTTTGGCAAGGTGTTTTGAAATAGTTTGTCATTGCCTCCTTTCTAGGGCTGAGAGAAAAGTTATTGGCTCAAGGTCCACCAGCTGGCTTTGTGCCTAAGGCACAAGGACTTGAATTCATGTTTTCCCTGTTTCTAACCCGATGTCTTAACCATTACATCAAACTGGCCCTCTAGCGTATGGGTGTCAAACTTGCTGCTTCGCGTTGCCATCACATGACATTTCCCGACGTTTTTTCTCCTGCGTGGAGCTGAGGTGGGCACGGCCTACGTGTGACACGTCTGGCCCGGCAGGCTGCCATGTTGACACCCTTGCTCTAGCATATTATAAACTATCTAATAATAGGTCAATAATTCACCCCCATCTCCCACCCCCATCACTTGACCCCCACACTGCAAATTCACATAACAGAAGAACATTTTCCTATGTTTTGAAAAAGCTTTAGAGGGCTGGGAAGCTGATTTTGTGAGAGGCTAGGCTGGGGTGTATGTGTATCTCAGTAGACATTCATGAAGCTCCAGAGTTATAATTTCATGTGGATGTACGAAAGCACAAGAAAGCAATTAACGGGAAACAACTCACCAGAAAACTTTTCTTCCCCCACCAAAGCAATCAAAGCATGCTCCCATCACAGGAAGGGGCGCTTTTGAATTTCACACTATTAAGCGTTCGCAGTTGGATCAAATTAATGGATTACCCCTCTCTCTTGTGGAGGAAACTGTTCCCTTATTCTAAAGCAGTCTGGAAATTTTAAAGGCTCTAACGAAGACAAAGGCAATGATCAATGCTGTATTTGCCTTCTGCTCTCAACACGGTTCAAAGAATTCCCGAGGCTGTGCTAAAAACAAACACGTTTTAACCCAACTAAAGTACAGTATTATGGTAAAGTATTAAATACTACGGTATGCGTATTTCCATGAATCAGTTTGCATGGTGGCTTGACAACAGCATCAAGCCAGGTTTAGAATGCATCTAATGCCAATAAACCTACTGAATGCCAAAAAAGATTGTGGGACAAAAAAAGAGGCCCTTACTGTATCAACCACAAAATCTGTTTAAATGTCAAAACTTGTGACAGCACAGCCAAGCTTCATTCCATATGCATGTTCATGTGCTCTGGCACCCCACATACAAAAGGAGCGAGTTGCATTGTGACGGTTGTGAGTACTTTATCAGTCTCCCTTCCCTGAATGGCCCTTGAGAAGGACATCACATTTACAAATAGCACCTCCAGCCACCAGAGAGGACTCGGCATGGTGATAGGTGAAAGAACATTCTTGAAGAAGGTCTTGCAAAAGAGGAGGTTAATTTTTCTGCCAGGAATAGCAATGCTGTTTCTCCCCTGAAAAACGTCATGACCTGAAAGCATTTTTTGTATGGTTTTGAAGAGCACGAGTTAAAAACTGTACAAGCTAATTAATCAGACGATTTGCATGAACTTATGGAACTTGTATTGATACATATCAAACAGATTTCCTACTGTTGCACTTTTGGTTGTTTTTGGTTTTTCTGTTGAAATTGCAATAAAATAGTGGTTCAACAATCAATAAAGCATTCATTCTTAGCTTCTGGTAGCAGTGTTTCAGCAGACCCAAGTGAAATCCTTTTCCTTTCCTCTCCATTGCTAAATTATCCTTATCTATTTTTTAAGTGTGCACAAAAACCCATATATAAATACATTTAAACAGACATTTTGATACATAATTATTAGGAAAAAATGCTAATATTTGCAGTAATAATATTTTAAGATTTATGCACTAATGTGTTGGGATCCCTAAATCTGTAGAAATTTCCTCGTGAATTTTTGGGGGTGTATTAAAAAAAAAAGTTGTCATTTGTGAAAATTAACTTCCAGCACAGAAACCTTTGCAGATTCTCTAACTCTGGGGTGTCAAACTGGTGGCCTGCTGCAGCGGCATCACATGCAGGCCACATCCCCCAGCCCCACAAAGGCAAAGAACATTATGATATGTCATGTGACGTGATTGAGTTTGACATCCATGTTTTAACTTCTCCTTAAAATAATCAGCTGAATGGGAAGCATTTGAAAGAAGCAGAATCGTGCTGTCTGCAAATAGATTTAAAAGATATGTCTTGTCACTCCATTTTATCCTGTAAATCTGATGGTTGGATGTTAGTGTTATTGCCAATGTTTCTACAGCTAAGTTGACTAATAAAGATAATAGGGGTCATCTCTGTTTGGTACGTCTTAAAATTATAATAGAATCTGAATCAGAATTGTTAAGTTTTATTGAGTTTTAATTAGTTCTTACTTATCATCTTATAAAAGCCAGTTTTGAATATCAATTTGTGTAATTTTTTTTTAAAAAAAATTGTATTTCTAGAAAATCATAAACATTCTTTCAATGTATCGAAAGAACACATGATTAGTGAAGATTTATTAATTTTTCTAATTTGTATATTATTTAGGTATTTATTTCTAATTTGTATATTATTTAGGTAATAATTTCTTGATGGTGGTAGATACATCATGAGTGTATTTGTATATTATTTAGGTAATAATTTCTTGAGTGGCAATAAAACCAAATGGATCTATGAATCAATTTTATTTATTTATGATTACTTTTAAGTACTTAACTAACTAACTAGTACTTAACTAACAATATAGTGTAGATCATGGGTCTCCAACCCCAGTCTGGATTGGCACCAGTTTGCGGCATGCCAGAAACCAGGCCGCGCAAACAAGCGAATCCCCATTTATAGGATGGCGGGCAGCACATGAAACCACACCCCCTCTGCTCTGTGGAAAAACCTCTGTCCACAGGACTGGTCCTTGGTGCCCAAATGTTTGGGGACCACTGGTGTAGATAGTTGAGAAATGAAGTGGGCCTAAGACATTTATTTAACTATTAATGTTGTTGGTGATGTAATATAATTACTGAAAAAAATGTTGGACTTCTTTACTTATATCTTAAGGCTTTCTCTTCCAGGACACAAACCCGGCTACCACGCATGCAGTGGCAAAATTCTGTTTTGCTGCAATGTCCACAGGAAAAAAATTGTTTACAGAAGTATAGTTGTCATCTTGTACCAATTATTTTGACATATCTCTAACGATTTCTGGACCATTGTATTTACCCATACTTATCGGCTTTGTATCCAGGTAAACCAGGGAGTGACCCAAACAATTTGAGAACATGTAGTTATTATCCACTTTTAACATCAATACTTTTTAATTATATTTTAACGTCAGTACTTTTTAACATACTGTAAAAAGTAATGTGTATTGCTGGTCTTTGACCGTAATAAAGATTTATACTATACTACAATTACTTGTATCTTAAATTTTAGTCACTATCTGGCCACTGGCCTTTTTAATTTCACTAATACTTTATCACACATTAATCTGGAAAAAATAAGAACGACTGGTTGCATTTTCTGTACTGATTTTACCTAAATGAAATCCTGTCAAGAACAATGATGTTATGATAAGCATTTAAAAGGCATTCTGGCACTTCAACCTTCTCACAACATGTTCCTCCCCCTCCCCGACATGTCTGAGAGATGGTCTTTCAGCCAGCAATCTTTGGCTCCACAGCCTGGGAATTCTGGAAGATGCCGTATGAGCATGGCTGAGCAAAACAGATTAAACAGGAATTTCTGAGTTCAGAAATAAAGCTAGATTTCCTTCAGATCAGATTCAACTTCTGATGACTTCACAAAACATTCATGTAATTTTCTCAGCAGCAATATAAACCAGCTTGTCATTGCCTTCTTCCAGGCTGTTTTTCAATTTTCCAGACTATCCCACAATCTTGGTATTTCCTAGCACTTTCCCATCCAAATGCTAGTTGGGTTCAATCCTGTTTAGCTTTCCAGGATTAGCTGAGGCCAAATAGCAACTGTCACCTAGCTGAGCTTGGGCCAAAACCTGAATGCACAAGTGGGAGAGATGCAAACTTGGAAAAATTAGCCATTTTTCAACAGGCCATTCATTTGCATCCAAATTCACAAAATGTAGACTTACAGCATATTTAGCCCAGACAATTTTTCTCACTTTGTAGATTTTGTTCATGTTAAAAGATTAATTCTTTGACAGCGGTAACGGATTTAGAAACTTAGCAGGATATTCAGATCTCAGCAGCATGTGACTTTTTCTGTGGAATGGTGATGATATGTCTAAGTTATTATTATTCTCTAAACTGAAGGTAATTTGAGTACCTTCCTCCACATGGTCTCCACATGTGGTTCAGTGCATGCTTCTTTCATATGAGCTGAGAGACAGAATACATTCTCGAGGTTATTGAAAAAGTTGGCAGAATTCAGACTGATCATGCTGCAATCTAAATCTAACACAGGCTGTTAAGCCATTCGCACGACTGGTTCAAGAAGGGGTGTTACAACAAACCCATCAGAGGGATTCCTGACAAATCCCTTCTGGGGCGATCATATGTTGCCTTCAAGTACAAATACCGTAGTCCTTGACACAACCCTTCATTTAGTAACCATTCGAAGTTACAACAACATTGGAAAAAGTGACTTATGACCATTTTTCACACTTACGACCTTTGCAGCGTATTTTTATGATATTATTATATTATTCAGTAGCAATAGCATTTAGACTTATACACCATCCCTATTAGCATTTTACAGCACTCTCCGGGCAGTTTACAATGTAAGCTTTATTTGCTTATTTCCCTCAACAATCTGGCTCCTCCTTTTACTGACCTTGGATGGATGGAAGGCTGAATCACTCTTGAGCCCCCAGGATCAAACTCCAGACTGTGGGCAGAGTTTGCCTGCAGTACTGCATTCTAATCATTGCATCATAGAGTAGAAATGACCTTGAAGCTTCCCTGGATCATAGTAAAGGACACGACCTGTGAGGAATAAAAGAATGACTTGGGAAGGACAGATTTGACACCCAGATGCCAGATAAATTTGCACCTAGCAAGGTGAAACACTAATAATGAGCTACTAGGGAAGAGGCAGAGGTGGGTTCCTACCAGTTTGCACCTCTTTGGTAGAACCGGTTCTTCAAATCTACCGAACCAGTTAGAAGAGGTTCCACCAGTGGACCCGGAAAGCAGGCCACACCTACAGAAGAGGTTCCAAAATTTTTTGAAACCCACCACTGGCAAGGATCTTGTAACTTGACAGCTTTAAGACTTGCATGCTTCAATGCCAGAGTTTCTGAATAGCTACTTGGACCAACCTAAGTACTAATTCATAATTTCATATCCAGTCACATGGGCGGCAAGCCACTCCCATCCGGTCACATGGGTGGCAAGCCACTCCCACAAAGGAGGCCACACCCACAGAGTAGGTTCCAACAATTTTTGAAACCCACCACTGGGAAGAGGGAATACAGATGGGGGAAAAAAGGATAAAGCTGAAGAACAGCAGCTCATTTGCCATGAACATGGAGATTCTATGGAGATTCTCAGTCATCCAGATTGTGGTTGTCCCAAAGGTTCTTTTTCAAAATGCAACTGGAATTTGTTTTTCCTTGAAGTTGTTTCACTTCTCTTCTCAGAAGCTTCTTCAATTTATTCCTCGATTAACCTGATAGCCTTACTTTAAGATTTTTGGGGAAAAGAACTCTCTTCTGAAGTCTGCAATTTGACCATGCCTATCTGAGAATGACAGAAGCAGGAAATCCTCCTTCTTCCTTCTATTAAGAAGAGAGCCGGTGGCAGAATGACTGTTTAATTTTAATTGTATTTATTTTGCCAAGCATGTATAGCAGTTAGCAGTTAGACTTATATACCGCTTTATAGGGCTTTCAGCCCTCTCTAAGCCGTTTACAGAGTCAACATATTGCCCCTAACAATCCGGGTCCTCATTTTACCCACCTCGGAAGAATGGAAGGCTGAGTCAACCCTGAGCCGGTGAGATTTGAACAGCCGAACTGCAGAACTGCAGTCAGCTGAAGTAGCTTGCAGTGCTGCATTTAACCACTGCGCCACCTCGGCCCTATAGGATAACAGATACAAGTATAAACATGATTATGAATACAGGAAATGGATATGAATAAGTGGGGACAGTAGGACAGGGATGGTAGGCAAGTTGGCGCACTTATCAGAGGTGGGTTCCTACCAGTTCGCACCAGTTCGGTAGAACCGGTTCGTCAAATCTACCGAACCGGTTAGAAGAGGTCCCACCAGTGGACCCGGAAAGCAGGCCACACCTACAGAAGAGGTTCCAAAAAATTTTGAAACCCACCACTGACACACACAAACACACACACACACACACTCACACAGAGAGAGAGAGACAGAGAGAGAAAGAGAAAGAGAAAGAAAGGAAGAAATAAATAAATAAAAAAGAAAAAAAGAAAAAAAGTGAGAGCGATGAAAGAAAAAAAAGAAAAAGGGACAGAGAGACAAAAGGAAGGAGAGAGAGAGAGAGAGAGAACACATATCCGGCAAGCCACTCCCACCAGGTCACATGGCCAGTAAGCCACTCCCACAAAGGTGGCCACACCCACAGAGTAGGTTCGAAATTTTTTTGAAACCCACCACTGGCACTTATGCATGCTTATGTGCTACCCTTCACCTTGTCGTCAAGAAGCCAGCTATGCAGTAGCTTTCCCCCTTCTCAGTTGAGGACAGGAAAGAGCAGACATAATCTGCTAATATTAATGACCAGCTCTGGAGGGCTGTAACTGAGAAAGTCACACTTGTGAGCTGTACCGCTGCCGTTGACCCTTTGCAGGTCTCTCTGCAAAGAAACATGGAGAAATAAATCCTAGTTCCGTCCCTTCAGCTGCCTTCAGTCCTGTTCCATCTACATTCTGTTGCTGTGTTCTGTCCTTTTATCATCTGTTTACTGTTATCTGGGTAGGTGCCCTGATCCAGTTCTGAGTCACAGTAGAAAACTTGGAAAGAACAATCAGATGGCAAAATGCATCTTTACTGATGGCAGCAGTTCCATCCATTCCATTTAGGAGGGACAGCTACCTCCTTCTAGCTGCCAACTCTGCCATCTGGCGCAAAGACATCTAAAGAAGCTATTTTAGCTTCCTTCATACTCTGCTCCATGCCTAATCTGAACTGCTCTGATCTGCCTAAACTCTTATGCTAATAAAGCTCAAAACAATAGTATCAAATGCAACTCTTGGATCTGTTTAATAGGAAAGAAACTAAATGTGCTCTGTTGCTATAAAACATTATGCAACGTTTAAAAACTAATCTATCTTTATGAGGAAACAATATTCCGATTATCAGCTGCCAAGGCAATGCTATCTGTTCTGTAATCTTTGCAACCACACAATGCAAGCTTAAGCACTTTTACTCAAAAGTCTCAAGTTGCTTGGGCTTTCTTCCCCTTTGTGGTTCTTCTGTTGACTTTACACTTTTGTGGTTAAGTTATTTAAATTCCATTTTATTTTGGGGGGATCATGATCATTATAACGTAAGATGGGTAATATAGTATGAAAAAAATGCTCTACATGGGGCTGCCCTTGAAGAGTATTCAGCGACTTCAGCTTGTCCAGAATGCAGCCGCGCGAGCGATCGTGGGTGCACCTTGTTTCACCCACGTAACACCTATCCTCCGCGAGCTGCACTGGCTGCCTGTTGATCTCCGGGTGCGCTTCAAGGTGCTAGTTGTCACCTACAAAGCCCTTCATGGTATTGGATCTGGGTACTTGAGAGACCGCCTAGCCAATTACCTCCTCTAGACCAATACGATCCCATAGATTAGGCCTCCTCCAAATTCCATCAGCTGGCCAATGTCGCTTGGCAACTACCCGGAGGAGAGCCTTCTCGGTGGCTGCTCCGACCCTCTGGAACGAACTCCCCGTGGAGATTCGTACCCTCACCACCCTCCAGACCTTCCGCATTGCCCTTAAAGCCTGGCTGTTCCGACAGGCCTGGGGCTAAAGACTTCAACCCCACTCGAATGGTATGACTGCTGTGCTTTTTTAACGGTGTATTGTCTTTATGTCTGTAACTTGTCTGTTCTTCCCTTCCCCTTGAATTGTGAGCCGCCCTGAGTCCCCCCAGGGAAAATGGCGGCATACAAATAAAGTAAACTAAACTAAACTAAACTAAAATGAAGAGTAAAGGGACAATCTCAAGAAAACACTGGCATATGTTTGGCATGGGAATTCCTTATCGTGTCTTTTAGAAAATGAAGGCTTGTTGCTGCTTTGTTTAGGACTTCTGGAGCATTAGTATTACATTCAGTAATCACATGAGGTTAATACCTTAGTAGGATGAGGAAAGGAGTCTAGGTACCTTTCATTGAGAAATGAATTTTGTTTAACAAGTTTTGCTTCTTAGAGAAAAAAACATTTAATTATATAATTATATAATTTAACTAGCTAGATACCTGTGCTTCGCGATGAAACTATGTGATTGGGCAATGGAGGAGAAATCCAGTTCACTCCAGTTCAATCTGTTGGCTCAGTGGTGGTCAGTGATTGAAACACATAAGGGAATATCGCTCCTGCCACCTTGAGTCTGGAACAGTTCCATAGATGGAAGGCATAAACATTTTGATGAAGTACCGACGTTTAGTACTGTAAAGGAACCCCAGCCCGCTCCTGAGTGATGGAGTGGAACGTTTGCCAGTTTGAACTGAAGTAACGGAATGTGAGGCAACTTGGAAGTTGGAACAGCGTTTGCCAGTTTGAACTGAAGTAATGGAATGTGAGGCAACTTGGAAGTTGGAACAGAGTTCTTTTCAGGTGGGGAGGGAAAGTAGAACTCCTTAGCATCAGAACGTGTTAATTACTGTATAAGAAATATTAATGATCTGATGGTCATTTCAAAAAATCCTTTCTTAGCAAGCACCTAGAAGTCAAGAGGAACATACGAGCCAAATGTCAAGTTTGTAGGCTTTACGGTTCTGGAGATTTCGTGATATCATGTGAATGGCATTTCGCTTTTATATATATAGATTATATAAAATTACAAGTTCATGTCAGCATCTTGGACTCCATTTGGATACTTTGCTTTGGATGAAAGACTCCATATCATATCTTCACTGAGCCAAGAGGAAATGGGAAATCACAGCACTCAGAACACTGCTGCATTCATGCAAATTCTACCAAAGCCCATCCATGCAGGTGATCTATTTTTTTTTAAAGCCTTGATCATTTACCTCAATGGAGATGCATGAACTGTGGAAAGAACAGGTTCTTTTATATGTCTAAACAATAACTCTTCACTTTCAGAATGGCAAATTAACTGTGTGTACATCAAAACGCAGTTCTACTTCTAAATTGGTGCTCAAAGCCTAATGGTTTCATTTAGATTTTGAGCATCTTAGAATCAGTTCCTGATATGATTGCTCTCACACAGTCATCTGGTTTGAGGAGCTGAGTTGATTTATTCTTGACTATGCTCGGGCTTATTAGAAGCTGCAGCAAATCTGGTATTTTCTTTGAATTGTTATGTCTTTGCACATCTTGCTGGCAATCTGTTTTTTTTTGGCAAGAAGCATGCTTCACCCTGTTTTCTAGTTCCTGGGCTCAAGCCATCTATTATTTCCTCTTTACCCCCTCCTGGAACTCCAGGGTGTGTTTCTGGAAGTCGTCTCCTCCAGTTTGTGTTGCTCAGAATCGAGTGCCTTGCGCTTCCAGTTCAACCACTGGAGCAACATACAATCGTAGTCATCGCAGACTGGAATCTTGCCAGCTTGTAAAATGGCTGCCATGCTATCATTAGAGCTTCAGAATTCAGGGTGGCTTTAAAATACAACAGAGGAATGACAGCAGGGAGCTGAGAAGTCTTGGGAGGATTGCAGTATTTTGTTTACACTTTGTTTCACTAACCTCCCCTATAGAGCTTCCCATCGTAGCATCCTCTGAGTTTCTGTTCCAAACCACAGGCAAATGCACACAAATACATACACTGAGAAACATCTCTCTGTGTGCTAGCAGTTTACTTGGTTTCCTTTTGGTGTGGTGTGAAGGGAAGATATTTTCCTTGTTACTCCATGGTAGCCCATAGAGCTGGACATTGATTGAATGGTGTTCTTTGCTGCCTTCTATATTTCGGTGGAAGAGAAAGAAAGTGACTTGTGATTGGCTGAACCGTCTTCTTTCCATGATCTCTGATGTTTGAAGATCAACCAAAGTGAAGACAATTGTGGGTTAGTTTTGATTTGACTTGGGAGAGACTGGGGAACAGTGCTGATGCTGATGTTGTGGAAGCATCTTTGGAGGAACACATAGTTATTTCTCTTTTGTAATATTACTGTTTTATCAACCTTATTCCTCTTCTTTACAAAGGCTGACAAGAAAATATCTGATTCACTTCAATAGGTCGCTTTTTAAAAGCTTTAAATCATAGGTGAGGAGACAAATTTTCCTTTATACTACATTATTCATGGATCTTTTGTGTCCTAAAATAAAAACATTAAAACGGTTGGTTTTTAAAGGCTTTTTGACTCCAAGTTAATTGTTTCCTGTTAATGTGAATAGAAACAAACATATTAAATCTAGACTGTTGAAACATATAATCCTCCCACAAAAAAACAAAACCCTTATTCATCTTTTGGAAGTAAACGAGGTTTGCAAAGCAGCTTTTATTTCATAATTCCAGAAGGGCCCAAACATTTACAGCTCTTTCGGTCAAATTCCTCTACAACCTCACTGCTGATGAACAATCTCTCATCTTCCCCAGATGATTTTCATTGTATAAAACATTCACATCCAATAAACTACACAAAATATAGTATGAGAAAGAAAAAGAGACAGGAAATGACTTTCTTGCATGGTTTTTACATGGTTTTCACATGCCTTGGGTTGCTATGTTATAAATTTCGAACACATAAATATACTATATAGCCATGATGACAAACCTATGGCACACATGCCACAGGTGGCATGTAGAGTCATTGTCCCAACCAGCTCCACCATGCATGTGTGCACCTCCCGCTGGCCAGCTGGTCTTCAGGTCTCTGCTGCACATGCGCAGGGTGCATGCGGGGTCACAAGTGTGCGTATGCATGCATGGGGGTGGGACAATTTAGTTTAATTATTAAACTGTGGAGTGACATGGATTTTTCTTTGCAAATATATATTTTTCAAGATTGCAACCACATGTCAGGGACCAATTTAAAATATTTAAATGAAAGCTCCATGTCTTGTTAGCAAATGAGGATTGTATATGTACTTCTATTTGTTTGTTGTGATTTCTTGCTAAATTTTAAAGAATGTAATTGCTAATCACCTAATTTTCCCACTTAGTTGTAAGCTATCAATGTTGCTGAAGTTACTGGTTGGAACAGTAAAGGGACAAATTTAAAAATGTGAATTTAGACAACTGATTCCTCTAACGGTCGTCTTGACTACAGTTCTTCAAAGCTAAAAATTGGGAGGTAAGCTGACTCTTTTCATTGGTTTTCCAAGGTTGGTGATGAGCAGGTCAATGGTCAATAGAGTGGCCAATAGAGTGGCCAATAGAGTGGCCAATAGAGTGGTCAATAGAGTGGTCAATAGAGTGGCCAATAGAGTGGTCAATAGAGTGGCCAATAGAGTGGCCAATAGAGTGGCCAATAGAGTGGCCAATAGAGTGGCCAATAGAGTGGTCAATAGAGTGGCCAATAGAGTGGTCAATAGAGTGGCCAATAGAGTGGCCAATAGAGTGGCCAATAGAGTGGCCAATAGAGCGGTCAATAGAGCGGCCAATAGAGTGGTCAATGCCTGAAATGCTCTACCCTGACTCCGTTGTTACTTCCTCAAACCCCCATAGCTTCAACTTAAGCTGTCTACTGGGGACCTCACACATTCCAAAGAGGTCTGTAAGGGGGTGTGCATAAGTGCACCAGCGTGCCTACTGTCCTGTTATATTGTCTCCATTTATTGTACTAATTTCATGTGGTCATACCATGTTTATACTTATACCTGTTATCTCGTAACATAGGAGCCGAGGGGTGGCGCAGTGGTTAGGGTGCAGTACTGCAGGCCACTTCAGCTGGACTGTTATCTGCAGTTCAGCGGTTCAAATTCACTGGCTCAAGGTTGACTCAGCCTTCCATCCTTCCGAGGTGGTGTTAAATGAGGACCCAGACTGTGGGGGCAATTTGCTGACTCAATTTGCTAAAAATCTGTAAACGCTTAGAGAGGGCTGAAAGCCCTATGAAGCGGTATATAAGTCTAATAAATAAATAAATAAATAAATAAATAAATAAATAAACTAAATAAATAAATAATAAATAAATAAATGTTGACAAAACTAAATAATCAAAATAAATAAATGAAACATAAATTATGTCTACTGAGGAAAACTCCATCTATAACAGTAAACCACTTCATATTACATTGTTGCTTAGCCTCTCTTTCTTTCTTTGTTAAAACATTTCTGGGTCAACCAATACCCTCCGGAATTCCATGGTGATCCCCTTGGCCTGTCCTAATCAAGGCAAACTAGACTTAGTTTCTGACATCAGCCACCAGTCACCTGGGAATTGCTACTTGCTGAGGTGTTGAATTAAGATAGCTAATGATAGAAGTATTGGAATGTGTACAATTCGTATATTAGATAACTTGTTTTATATTTTATTATTATAGCTCAGGGTGTCAAACTCGATTTCATTCAGGGCTTGCGTCAGGGTTATGTTGGACCTTGGAGGGGTTGTGGGGGGGGGGACATGGCTTGGGTGGTGGTGGACCGCTCTGTTTTTGGCTGCGATGGCTTCCTGCAACCCTCTGCCACCATAAATGGATCTTGGCAGAGCAGCCCGTGGCCCTTGCAAGCTCCATTTTCAGCTGCAGTGGCCTCCTGCAACCAGTGCCGGATTTAGATGAAAAGAGGCCCTAGGCTATTCCACTTATTGAGGCCCTTTCCACTCCCACTTTTTAAGTTCTGTAAATTACATGAGAGACAATAAAATACATCATTACTGTGATATATATCAATCTATATCAATATATATAGCTGGCCTCCCGACGGAGGGTGGCTCGTCTCTGCAGCAACGGCATCGAGGCCAGCTGCTTCCCCTGCTGCACTTCAGCTCACTGCTCCGCCCTCTTGCCCTCACCTGCTTGGCCGCTGGTGGGCTCCGTGTCGCTGGGGCATCTACTGGGAGCGGCCGCACCTCTCGCCCGACCGCCGGGTGTCCGGGAACGGGGGTGGGCTCCCCAACTGCCGCGGCGCTGGAACGATCTTAACCAATACATTTTTATGTTTGTTTATAGGTCCATATGCGTAGACTTTCTTCCCTATTTTCGGTCAGTGTTATTCGTAGTTTCACTGTTTTTAGAACTCGTGTAATTTTAATTTTGCTAACAATTTGAATGTCGGCCCCTCTTGATCTTGAGGCCCTAGGCCAGTGATGGCTGCAACCTATGACACGCGTGTCAGTGTGACACGCGTAGCAATTTGGGGTGACACGCACAGGCTTTCATGCGATTCATCCCCCCAGTTCTGCGCATGCGCCAGACGACCTCGGACCAGGCCTATTCGTTGGAAGTGCTGGTGAGTATGCCTGGAGGAAACAACCCCTGGAGAGTCCGGCGGCCGACTTCGCCCCCTAGAGCGCCACGGTGGTCAAGTCGGAAGGCCTCTCGCGGCTGTCAGGCAGCGGAAAAGAGCTGGCAGGGCAGCGCGGAGGTCAGGCGGGGGGAAAGAGCTGGCAGAGCGGCGGAAAAGAGCTGGCAGGGCAGCGCCGGGGTCAGGCGGGGGGAAAGAGCTGGCAGAGGCGGCGGAGAAAGAAAAAAGAGCTGGCAGGGAGCGCGAGAGGCCACGGCGGCATGAAACGGACGAGAAGAGACAAACAGCGGATATGGTCAGGACGGCCGGGAGTGGAGCGCGGCCTGGGCTAGGCTCTCTGTGTCATCGTCCGAAGTCCAGCCGCACGGTCGTGAGGGAAGGGCTCTCCCGTCGGGAGGTCCAGGTGAGCGTGGGGCGGCCCAGCTTTGCAAGCCAGGAGCTGAGTGAGAGGCTCAGGCTCTTCTAACTGTAACCGGGCCGGTGGGCAGCAGTGTCCGTGAGTCCGCTTGCAGGGAAACGGCCCCTATAGGAAAAGTTCAGGCGGCCCATAAACTTCGGAAGCCCTGCGGTGGTCGTTGTGGCAGGCGGCGGGTAGATGCAGACAGCGTCGGGAGCGGAGGCCTCGAAGGCAGCCTTCCCGGGCTCCTCGGCTGTACTTGAAACAGGCGGAGGAAACGCAGGTAGCAGCCGGGGAGGCCACGGCGGGCGGCCTTCCGGGCTCCTCGGGCTTCTAGTTGGGAGGCAGGAGGCAGGCTTCGCAGAAGGCAGGCAGCGGCGGCAGACAGCTCTTCGGGAGGCAGCGAGGCTTTGCAGGCCGGCTGGCAGGCAGTCCAGCCAATCAGGGCGCAGCATAGGACTGTTTTGGCCTTTACGATAGATTATAATATTCTTGATATTTATGAACAAAGAAGTTACTAAGCAGGTATGTTAATAATTTGTTTTTGGTTTATTAAATACAATTATATTGCAATTATATATTTTTGTAGTTTAAACTATAATTGCGGCGAAATTATGTTTTGTCGAAGTGACACACAACGCGAGTTATGCTCGATTTTTGCCGATTTTTGACACACCACGCCAAAAAGGTTGCCCATCGCAGCCCTAGGCTGAAGCCTAGCTAGCCTATAGGAAAATCCGGCCCTGCCTGCAACCTTCTGCCAGTGAAAATGGCGCTCAGGAGGACCACATGCAGGCCCTCGTGAGCTCTTTTTTCACAGACAGAGGCACCATGAGGCCAGTCCTTTGCTGTTTCCAGGATGGTCAGATCTAAGCACCCCGCGGGCCAGATCCGGCCCCCGGGCCTTGAATTTGACCATCCCTGCTGTAGCTCATTGGCTCCAGTGGTTACATTCCAGACACAATATAGTGATTGTTTCAAATACTGGACTATATTATTTTTGGTCAGTTTTAGGATAAGTCATCCACTCCAAATTCTGTCAGTGATTTATATGACATTTATATGTGGTTTCTCCAGATAGTGTTGAATTATAGCTGCCAGCATCTTTGCCAAGGGGCAAAACCACATCTGAAGGGCCACAGATACCTCAATCTGCTTTATCCTGTGCAGTGTTTTTAAGGAAAACTATACTATTCTTTGTAGCTTGTTTGGTAGTGAAATGTAATTTTGGGTAAGATTTGTAGGAGTCTGGACCTGTGAATATAACAAATGACTAGATCCTAAATATTTCCCCTTAATCAATAGCTTATGGCTCTTCTGTGGATCCTCCTTTATCCTTGTAGATTTGCATTAGTGACTATTCCTCAAATCACAGTACTTTTAAAGAGCCACATGGTTCATATATGCCAAAGCTGTCACAATGACTTGTTGCCTTTGGCTAACCAGCTTGGTTGCCAGTAACAGATGTGTAAAAAAGGATCTTTGATACATATTTGAAAGATTAAATCTTATTTTTTTAATAACCATCCTCTTCAAAATAACATCTAGAATTCCAACTGAATGCTTTATGCTATGATAAAAAAATAATATATTTATAACAAGAATAGGTCAATGTTTTCCTATTATGAGAAGGATAAAATAACTAAAAATCAATAAATCTACACGTCATAAATGTAACTTCAATCTGCAACTTTGGGAAATTATTAGCAGAACCTCATGATGCCTGGATGTTATAGCTTGTAATTTCTTCATACATGTGTGTGTAGTTATGTACATACTTGCTATTCAGCCTCCTGCTAGAATTCTGTGAACACACTCCATAGAATGTGCATTTGATTCTCCTTTCATTTTATAGACAGACAGACAGACAGACAGGACAGACAGAAGACAGACAGACAGACAACAGGAATTTTCTGAATACACGGCTTTCTGGACTTATGCCTCTCTTCCCAAATAGCTATCTGGCAGAGGAAGAACAATTACCAATTCCCAAATTGTCATATGTTCCTAGACGGGATTATGGTTGATTAAAATCAAGACAGAGGCATGAATGCCTGTTTGCATGCCATGTCTTTGGCACCCCAATGTGGATGGTGGTGGTCCTGTGATGATTTTCAATAACGACCCCAGTCGTAGCCTCTCTCCCAAGTGAGTAGAGCACCCAGAAGCTTGCAAGAAAGGATCAAAAGCAGCTCTGTGTTTCTGTTTCTGGGTCAGAGCCTTCTTCTGACTGCTGGATATAAAGGTAAAGGTTTCCCCTCTCCAGGTATATCTCACATTAGGGGGTGGTGCTCATCCCCATTTCCTAGATGGGGAGCCAGCATTGTCTGAGACATTCTCTTGTCATGTGGCCAGCATGAATATATAATAAGATGTATGGAGCTCTGTTAACTTCCTACCAAAGTGTACCTGCACTATTATCTACTCACATTTGTATGCTTTTTGAACTGTTCAGTTGGCAGGATCTGGGGCAAGTAACAGGAGCTCATCCCATTGCATGATGCTTGGCTCAGCATTTTTAATTCCTGGCTGCTGGAAATAGTATTTGTCTAAATTGCTGCATGACACCAGACTGGTCAAGCAGTTGTTCTCTCTTGCCTAGAAGCTTAACAAAATAACAAAAACTGAACACAAAATGGATGCTCATGAATCCTCTTATGCTAATATATAAAGGTAAAGATAAAGGTAAAGGTTCCCCTTGCACATATGTGCTAAACGTTCCTGACTCTAGGAGGCAGTGCTCATCTTTGTTTCAAAGCTGAAAAGCCAGTGCTGTCCGAGGATATCTCCGTAGTCATGTGGCCAGCATGACTAAATGCTGAAGGTGCACGAAACGCTGTTACCTTCTCACCAAAGTGGTCTCTATTTTTCTACTTGCATTTTTACATGCTTTCAAATTGCTAGGTGACAGAAGCTGGGACAAGTAACAGGAGCTCAATCCATTACCCGGCACTAGGGATTCGAACTGTAGAACCTTAAGCCTGGTGAGATTCGAACTGCCAAATTGCAGTCAGCCAGCAGTTTGTAGAAGTATCCTGCAGTACTGCATTCTAACCGCTGTGCCACCATGGCTCTTAAGCAATATATTAAATTAGCTCTTAAGCAATATATTAAATTAGTTACTCTTAGGGACATACGCTTTTATCAGACTCTTAAAGTGATTATTTGGTGATGCAGTCAGTTCCCCAAAATAGAACAAATTGGACAAAACTGGGATGCCTCAAGTTTTGAAAGTTAATCTAACCGTCGGCCAACAATGTCGGCTGGCGGCGCTCGGAGGAGAGCCTTCTCGGTGGCTGCTCCGACTCTTTGGAACCAGTTCCACCCGGAAATCTGACCATACCCACTCTGATGGCCTTCAGGAAACCCGTAAAAACCTGGCTGTTCTGGCAGGCCTGGGCTGTTGACCTCACTGTTGAGGTCCGGCCCCAACTAGAATGAATTATGAGGGATGACTGTTGTTTTAAATTGTATTGTTGTTATGTTTTTTATATTTTCTTGTAAGCCGCCCGGAGTCCTTTGGGGTTGGGCGGCATATAAAAGCTTTAAATAATAAATAAATAAATAAATAAATAAATAAAATAAATCTTAAGAATTCTGAGTAGTATGCTTTCTTTCACTTATAATGCTACTTTTCAAGACTTTTAATATTTTTAGAAGTGTAATTTATTTTACCTGGAGAGACTTAACAACCTTGGAGACATCATTTTAAAAAAAGTTATATTTAACTAGCCACTGTATTATTTTTATACTGAAACCATCTAATGCAAGAGGAAATTTCTGTCCCAAACTAAGTATTCTATAATTGTTAGATTTAGTAAGCAAACTGCAGTTTACATATAAAGTAAGTGTAAATTTGGGAACATTAGCTTAATCATTTTATATTTCCTCTTTTTTAAACAAAGGGCAAACATTAAAATAGCATAGGAATTGATGTCCTGTATGCTTTGCAGAAATAAAATACTGTCCATTAAAAGTAGGAATAAATTACTTTTCATTGGTTGCATTTGAATCGGTTAGCATCCACTGCATTTAGAATAGTCCCTTTTTGGGTGGATTAGACTGTTAGCAATTTTCTCCTCTTAATTGCTTTTGAATTAAACTGACTGTAGAGACATCGTTGATGACTTTTGGAAGTTTTGAATGCTTTGCTCATAATCTACATATATCTTAAATATTTTTTTAAAAGCATCATTAGAATGCTCTCTGCCAAAGTTCAGATTTTAAACTTCAATTGTTATTTTTACTTGTACGTTTTAAATTGTTTTTCATTCTGATTTTAATGTATGCTTTTTAAATGTATTTATATGGTTTTATTGTGGTGCTGTAAACTGCCCAGAGTCACTTAAGTAAGAAGGGTGGAATGAAAACTTAATAAATAGCATAATTAATAAATAAAATAATTAATAAAGTTTTAAAATAAAACTTAATAAATAGCATAATTAATAAATAAAATATTTTTTCAGATATACAGTAATAAAAAAAAGGATCATCTCAAAGTTGTGTGAAAATGGTCAACAGTTTAGATTAGAATCATGATCTGGGAAGTGAATAGCATTCTCAGGACCTTGATTCTTCTCTCAAATATAGTGTGTGTATAAGAAACATATTTAAACAAAATAAATTGCAGATATAATATCCTTGTGTTCCTTCCAAAGAAGCATGCATAAGATTTCAGATGCATTGATGTATTTTGACGTTTGCTCCATAATTATAAGCACTTTCTTACTCTTACAGCTCTGTAACTATTACGTTGAAGCTGATTGACACATTGTGCACACTTATCCTTTTAAAACAGAGTCATTCAGGATGTCAAATTATCCAATCATTCAGTCAGTGAACCGAACTTTCCAATGAGATTAGGATGAGAATCTTAGATGCTATATTTTTCTAAGTGTTATTTTGTCTTTGTTTTTGCACTGAAGGCAGACTGACTAATGAGATTTTTTTTAAAAAAAAACCAAGTTAGTAGTTGAGATCCAATCTAAGCTCAGACACCAGTTTTTTTTCGACAACTTGGGGAATCTCTGTTTTCAGTTCTGTCTTTGTAAGGGGAAAATTCCTCACTGTGGCTGAAATCTTATGCATGCATAGAACACAAGAAGGACATAACTTGGATACCAGCTCCTGAATTAAATATGTATAATCATGGTATGTAAGAATGACCCTGGGGGAGAGAAGGGACAGCAAGCCATTGGACTGGACACCAGCGTATAAAAGAAGTGTCAACACACAGGAGAGGGGATGGGGGGTGTGTAGGAAGCATTTCAATAGGCCCCCTCCCTAGTTTCCCAGAGAGTAAAGGAAAGGGGAGAGAGGTGAGCAGTGGTTAGGGGTGCAGTACTGCAGGCCACTCAGCTGACTGTTATCTGCAGTTCAGCGGTTCTAATCTCACCGGCTCAAGGTTGACTCAGCCTTCCATCCTTCCGAGGTGGGTGTAAATGAGGACCCAGACTGTGGGGGCGATATGCTGACTCTGTAAACCGCTTAGAGAGGGCTGAAAGCCCTATGAAGCGGTATATAAGTCTAACTGCTATTGCTATTGCTAAATACTTTCAAGCTTGCAAGATTCTGTTAAGTAATCTAATACAGGTAGAGCAAGAACTTTGATGTGCTTCTTGTCTGGACCACTTCACAAGGCCAACATATTCATAGAAGAAAACTGGTTATAAACATACAATTAAAAAAAAAATTGCTCTTATTTTCTCTAACTTTTATGCTGCAATCTGTCAGGTCCCAAGAAAGATACCCTGGAATTGCTTCTTAGCAGTTTTTCTTTATCATTAAGGTAAAAGTCAAGGTTTCCCTCGGCATATATGTGCTAGTCGTGCCCGACTCTAGGGGGTGGTGCTCATCTCTGTTTCAAAGCTGAAGGGCCAGCGCTGTCCGAAGATGTCTCCATGGTCATGTGGCCGGCGTGACTAATGCCAAAGGCACACAGAAATGCTGTTAGCTTCCCACAAAGGTGGTTCCTATTTTTCTACTTGCATTTAATTAATGCTGGTACCCACCTATAATATAGTCAGCTATAAACAGAAATCTTGCCAAAGCTAAAGCGACTATTTGCTATCACTGTGGACAGATTCTGGGAATTGCTAGGGTGGAGCCTTTTTAAGTCTCTTTTTCCCAGTCAGACTATGCAAGCTTTGCTGCCTCTTTGCCCTCTGGAATGCATCTCCTCTCTCCTGGAAATCCAGACTATTTTCCACCACACAGTCCTACATACACAACTGATAATAAGCCTAATTGAACTCTTCTGAGTGCAACATTTATTTATTTATTTATTTAATTTATATCCTATTATTCCTTGTAATGTAGCAGCAGATTGAGGCAGTGTTTATCATCTACTTACGAAAGACCAGGACTCGAGACCCACGAGGTGATAGAGAACAGGTTTATTGATGCATCGAGTTCAGCGTGTTCGCTACGCCCTGGGCAGCGATTTTATACCTTTAATCAAACTTCGTCAATCAAGAGGCTTACAATAGGCGTATTCTGCTTAGGACAGGAAGTGCATTTTGGAAAAGTACAGAAACAGAAGTGAATCTAAAGAGTCTTAATACCAGGATGAGAAAAATGCTGAGGCGATTCCTATATATGTGTGATATTGCTATTTTCAGTATCTTACACCCATATTCATTTCCTGTGCCATCCTTGTGCAGTTACTGGCGACATGTTCCACTAACTTGTTCTAACTTGGTGTCTTAACCACTAGACCAAACTGAATCTCTCCCTCTACATAGATTGTCCACTAGGGTAAAGATCCTGATACAGGAGAGGTTGCACAGGTAAACCCACCAGTGGTTGGCCAGGTTAGGTGGTCTTAATAGAATGGACCTTATAAATTCATATTAGTTTGGCTTTTCATTCTAGTGCCCTGGAGTCCCAAAGTTGACTTTTAGCTGGAGTGAACTTTCTCCCCAAACTTCCTCATAAGTATTAAAAATAGGGCTGAACAGTGTGGCCAAGACCCTGTAAAGGGGGGCACAGGAAGCCAGGCGTGGGTGAGAGATAGAACAGAGGTAAAAACTGCTGACAGCTTAGATGTTATAGGAACTGCTCTTTCTTGTATTGTTCTATGTACTTCGCTGTAACATTCCAAATGAACTTCTGCTTTTCGAAATGTCATGCTTGTCTTGTGTATGGAAACGCCTTGAGAATGCACAGTGTGGAACATGGCATAAAAGTAGCATCCTGGGCAGAGCCCAGGCAGTTTCAGATTTTGGTGTGTGAACATGCTGAACTCGATGCATCCAATAAACCTGTTTCTCTCACCTTTGTGGTCTCAAGTCCTAGTCTTTCGTAAGTAGATTACAAACCTCAATCTGCTGCAACAATCCTGCAAGCATTGAAAGGTTTTCAATCCTTGGCAGTCTAAAGTAGAAGGAGCAAAGCAAGATGAATGAAGCATCGCTTCATCAATATAGTTGTACAAACAAGATTTTTTTTTAAGAACATTTTTGCATAATCCACCATATTTTTTATCCAAAATGCTTTAACCTTTTTGCAAGTCCACCATATGTGAAAGTAAGTAGCATCAACACAATCACATCTCCAGCATTTAGGTTGTAAGTTCGGATACATAGGAGCCATTTTTTAGGATCTAAATGCCATCTATAAACATCTTATAAAAGTTTTCTCTAAAAATATGGAACGCTTCACAAATTTGCGTGTCCTCCTTGTGCAGGGGCCATGCTAATCTTCTCTGTATCGTAATAGTTGTACAAACAAGATTTGAGGGCAAATAAGATCTGACTACAAGATTATGTACAGTTGTTTAGGTCTAGGTACAGAAAGAGTCAGAAAGGCAGAAGAAAAGGTGGATTTACAAATTCTAAAGAAAATGCATCAGAAAAAGAAGAAGAAAAATTAAAGCTGAGATATAGGAGTTGGAGAAACGTGTAAAAAAAGAAGAATTTGTGTTAAGATGAAAAGGAGACTAAGAGAGAACGTATTTGCATACTGCATTCTACCCACGGAATCCCCTTGGAACTATCTCTGTTTGATGTGTTTTTCACATTGCATCTTTGAGACTTGGAGAAATTTGCCACTGTCAGGTTATTAAAACTTTCCATGAAGCCTCTCAACATTCCAGCAGTGAGCTGAAGATCCTTGATGAGATGATTATCCTGTATCTTTCCAGGAAACAGAGTGAATGTTCTAAAAGAAGAACTGATACTGCTAGGAATTGATACTGATATTCATAAAGAAAACATTCCCTGACTTGTGATGGGGCCAACTCTTTGAATGCTCTTTCCTAGGAATACCAGACAATATGGTGCAACTGCTTTTATGTCCTATTTATGGATTCTTTTAGACAGCTGGTTGACACTGAAGAGAGCAGAATGCCAGGATTATATAAGGCTTTGATCTGATTTGGCAGGACTGTTCGTGATTTGTTGTTGTTAATCTTTAGATCCACTTGGTTTCCCTAGAGTATGGTGACTTCTTTCCCATAATCTTTTCAGAGCCGAGATAAGGCCCCCTTGGACTTTATGTGAAACAGATGGCAGTTAGAGTCTACTCATGGTCATGGTCTCTACTCATTTTCTTTCTTTCTTGTGAGATAATCTTTTCTTCTTCATCTCATTACCAACCATCTGACTTGATGGAGTTTGATAGTTTATCAGCCCCCAGGCTCGCACTGTTAACACAGCCGATCTGTACAGAGACCTTGAGAACGATGGTAGCATATTCACAACAGGAGGAAACTGCCAACAGAAACAGTTCCTGATTTGTTCCAACAGGATGATTAAAAGAAAAAAAAAAGAAAAAGAATTTCATTCAGACCACACACAAATCTTCTGGCTTGCATGTGGAGCCTCTAAGCATATACTTGCTTACCCATTGCTGTATAAACAGCAGGCTCAGAGATCTTCACATGGGTATATGTATTATTTTTGCTTAAAGCCTTTAACTCAGCAGTATAGCAGTAATTTAAAAAAAAAAAGAGTTCAGAAATATTTTGACAAAATATTTGATCAGGAAAAAATTAAGATAGCATAAATTAGAGCTCATCCTTGGTTCCACCACAAATGCACGAACGACAAAAGCGCGCCTGACTAAACCGTGGTGACAAAACCGCGCCGACAAAACCGTGCCGACGAATGAGCGCTGAAGCGCGCCGACAACCAGCGCGCTGACAGAAGCGCGCTGTAACCCTAACCCTAAACCAAACCCTAAACCTAACCCTAAACCTAACCCTAACCCTAAACCTAACCCTAAACCTTACCTTAACTTAAATCGCGCTTCTGTTGGCGCGCTTTTGTCGGCGCGCTGTTGTCGGCGCGCTTTTGACATCGCAGTTTTAGTGCCGTGGTTTTGTCGGCGCGCTTTTGACGTTCGCGCATTTGTTGGGTCACGCTCATCCTTAGCATTCATAAATATGTCCTTGCATAAAATTCCTGAGTATTTTTCAAAAATATGTATTGTATCTTATTAAAATAAATGTACAAACATATGATCTTAAATATTTGTATATGTGTACATGTGTTTTAGCTCAGGAAAATTTAATTAACCGAAAATAATGTAGCTCTAATCCTATGCACACATATTTGAGTTTTCCACTGAATTAATTGGTACTGATTTACTTCTCAGTAAACAGATTTAATAGGGATGTGGTGGCTCAGTGCCTAAGACTCTGAGCTTGTCGATCAGAAAGGGTCGGCAGTTTGGCAGTTCGAATCCCTAGTGCCGCGTACGGAGTTATTTGTCCCAGATTCTGTCAACCTAACAGTTCAAAAGCATGTAAAAATGCAAGTAGAAAAATAGGAACCACTTTTGGTGAGAAGCTAACAGCGTTCCATGTGCCTTTGGAGTTTAGTCATGCCAGCAACACGACCACGGAGACGTCTTCAGACAGCGCTGGCTCTTTGGTTTGAAACAGAGTTGAGCACTGCTCCCTAGAGTCAGGAACGACTAGCACATATGTGCGAGGGAAACCTTTACCTTTACCTAAACCGATTTAAGATCATACTTCACAGCTATGTCACCAGTGGAAATTTCAAGGTAGAATACCTAGTAGAAGATTAATATTGATGAAGTGATTAAATTGTAAAATGTGCCAAATAAACCATGACAAGAGAGGCTGCTGTTGTCTAAAACCAAATGGCTTCTATAAATTCCCAGAGACAATGTAAAGACTCTATGCGAGTTTTGGAAAAAGCTGCTTAATAGTCAAACCCAACACCTTTAATAAATCAGGTGGCAGCCCACAGAAATATTTACAGCATAGTAAATCTGATACTGTTGCTGAAAGATGGTCTTAGCTTCTTGTTCAGCCTTCAACAAAAGTGACCATGGCACTCGTTCCTTCTGCAAGGGCTGGAAACTCCCATAGGGTTCCACCACAAATCCGCGAAGCCCTTCTGCGCGGAGACATAAGCGCGAAGACTAATTCGCGCCGTTCTAAGCGCTAAGGAAAAACGCGACCCTACCGCGATGACATATCACGGAGGGCAAAATCGCGCATTCCCAAGCACTCAGTACCCTAAACCTAACCCTAACCCTAACCCTAACCCTAAACCTAAACCTAACCCTAACCTAACCTAAACCTACCCTAAAACAACCCCTAAAACTAATCCTAACGCTTACCTTAAATGAAGTCAGCTTTCTGCCGCAGCGCCATTTTAAAGCGCCCTTCTGTTGCCGCGCTGTTGTCGTGGCAGTGATCACGCGCAGTGATGACGTCGCAGCTTAGCGCGCGATTTTATCGCCGCGATTTTGACCAGCGCGGTTTTGTCGTGCAATGCTCCCTAGACTACTGGCAAAACTTTGATATTTTAACCAGTTATCACTTAAAAGCAAATGGAAAGTTGAATTCAACCATTTGCACTGGTCACATGACAGAAGATTCTATTTTTTTTAAAAAAATTGCTTTTCTTTTTAAGAAAAGATGTATTTGAAAAATATATTGTGTTGCCCATAATATTCCAAAGTATACTGTTCCATGAATTGCACTGGGGCAACATGAAGAAAACAAGCATAATGTTATTTTATGCTGCAGGTCATCCCTTCCCATTCAGAAAACAGAATTGTGGATGGGAAGGAGAAATGAATTTCATAGGCAAATTGCAAATAGATCTGAAGATAGTTCTGATATTTGATACATTTCAGAGTTAAATTACATCAAAGAAGAATGTTTTAATTATCCCATAGATCAAAATAACATGACAATGCTTTCAAATAAGTTAATTTTTTTGTGGAAGGAATACCACAATAGGAATCATCGTATATGTTCTGAAACAAGGCAGAAGTAGTAAATTGCTTTAGAGAAAATTCTGGACTATGGAATCAGTTCACTAAAGTAGAAAGGAACTGAGAAGATAGATTATAAATACTGGACTCAAAACAAGGCTTGAATGGACATTCAAAACAAAATACCACATTACATTGCCATATTGAAGACATCAAATTTTATTATCTTGCATTCCCAAATTCCTGAGAAGTCTATTCTACACAAAATTAGGCAAAATCCAAATTTCTTTTTTTAAATTTTTTTATGTATAAAGTTTTTTTATTTTTCATTTTCATAACATATAACCACATGTATACTATTACATAGCCAACATCATATTATATTATTAAATGTTTACATCAATGCGTCTTACCATCAACTCCCCAAAACAATTACTAAACAATTATTGGCTCTTCTGCTTTCCATACACCATATTTGTACTTATCCATCACTTTCTTCTCCCTGTCTCCTCCTCCTCCTTTCTTCCCTCTGTCATCCTTCTCTTCTCTATCCCCTTCTCTCTCCTTCTCCTCTCTCCCCTTTCCACTCCTTCTTTCTCTCCTCCTCTTCCCCCCCTGCCCTCTCTCCTATCCCTCTCTTCTTCCCTTACCTCTCTCAACAAAATCCAAATTCCGTACCCCTTTCCTTTTCCTTTTTCCTATCCCTACCTCTACTTTTCCTTCCTGCTGCTTAAAAATAGAGAGCAAAATATGGGTTTGGGGTGGCAGGTCCTGACTTTGGAGAGCCTTTGGGTATTTTTCAGCCACCGTGATTCAGAGTTGTGTCCTCTGAACAAACAGTGGCCAGATATGAAAGGAAGAATCTGGTCCCATGACTGCAGATTTGAAAACAAAATTAATAGACAAGTTGTATTCTGGCTACGCTGAGAGATAGATGGAAGTAGGCGGGTGGGTGGAATTGGTAAGAAGTTACCTTTCCTTTTTATCCAGGTGGAATGGGAGTTATGCTGCAAAATATCCACCTCAGTCGTGGAGGATACAGGAGTCAGACTCAAAATTCAAGAATGCAAGTTCTTTCTTGTGTCCCACCTGATTCCTTAACCCAGGGGTTGGTTTCAGCAGCTATACTACTGCCGGTTTTCTTGTAGCACACAGCACGCACCGCTTGATGTCGCTGTGCATAGATGCCCAGTGCAATAAAAATTGTTCTGCGCATGCGCAGAAGCCAAAAACAAGATGTACTGCCAGGAGAACCAGTTTGGGGGCGTGGCAGGCCTGGGTTGCTGCCGGTTCCAGTGACTACTACCAGTTCGGCCCGAACCGATCTGAATCGGTAGGAACCCACCATTGCCTTAACCACTATGCTGCACTTGCACTCCAATCGTCATGTTGTATTATCTCTTGATCATTTGATTTGACCCGGTGGCCTATTTGATCTCTCCTGGATCTTCCTCCTCCAGTTTGATTGGCCTGCTGCCTACACATCTTGGCTTGCCTAACAGGAAACTGCCCTAGCAATTTATTTATATGTGTCTATGCCAGGGTGGCATATGCTGGTTGATCATCTGCTTGACATTTTGTCTGAGCTTGCTGAACTTCTGTTTCTTCCTCAGAGGAAAAGGGAGGTTGAGCAAATGCTTGCAAGAACGGGATCAAATTGATTAAACTATTACATTCATCTCAAAACCTTGGAAAGAGGGATAGGACAGAATTTAACAAAGAACCTCCTTCTCCTTCATTGTTACAAACTCTCACCCCAAACCCAATCCAACTGATCCAACCCAAACTAAATACGTTACATTAACCACTTCGTTGCCTTATTATTTATTTATTTTAAATTTGTTTGTCTTACCTTTATTATTTTTATAAATAATGCAAGGTAGCAGACACATCCAATATACACCCCCTCCTCCTATTTTCCCTACAACAATAACCCAGTGAAATGGATTGGGTTGAGAGTGAATGACTAGCCCAAAATCACCTAGCCAATCAGACAGTTGGTTTGAGATACTTTTCATAGCATCTCCAATCAGCTGCCTGAGGTGCCTAATGACAGCTCAACCCTATTGAATAAGAGAAATATGAAGTTCTTTGGGATTATTAGTACCAAGCATCAGTGACTGCTTTTGCTATTGATGTGAAAGTAAATTCTGGTTTAATCTGCATCCATGTGCGCAAAATCTCTGGATGTGCAAATATCTGAACAAATCCATTCCATGATTTTGAGCACCTGTATTTATTTGTTTATTATAGTTTATCCCACTTCTACAATAAAAAATAGTATTCATGGCAGCTAAGAAAAAAAGCATATAACAAGAGATAAATTATACTTAAAATGTTGCAGCTAAAATGAAAAACAGAAATCTAGCTGATAGAAATCCTTCCGTAAAATACTGATCAGAAAGATGAGGTTTAAAACAATTTTAAATGTACTGCATTGCAAATTGGCTTAGACAACCAATACTTGGTGAAGCACATTTTTGTCTCCTGAAGGAAATACTGTAGGACGTTCCATAGTATAGACAGAGTCCTTATCTTTCTTAGGGAGATGGGAAATGGTATGATGAGACATGACATGAGGCCATATGAATGCCCTTCAGTATTGGTATGGAGACCAAAGATTTATTCAGTCAGATCATGTTGGAGCCCTGGTGGCACAATGATTAAAATGCAATAATTGCAAAGCAAACTGCCTACAACCAAGAGTTCAATCCTGACCGGCTCAAGGTTGATTCAGCTTTCCATCCTTCAGAGATTGGTAAAATGAGGACCCAGATTGTTGGGGGCAATATGCTGACATGTAAGTCATTCAGAGAGTGCTGTAAAGCACAATAGAATGGTATATAAGTCTAAGTGCTATTGGCATTGTTCTGTGAAAATGTAAATAAATTAATAAAATACATTTGGTGAACACGAGGAGGCCAAAGACTACATAGGAGTTTCTCTTACTGCATGATTAAAAAATGAATTGGCATGAATCAAGAATATAAAAATATCCTCTATCAATGCTATGCTATGCTCTTTCCTCATGCATTCTTCTATTCCATTGGCTGGTATTACCTATTAATTATCAGAGGGAGAACAATCTTTACTTGGAATATTTGTCCAAACCTTTAATGGCTAAAATATGAAGTTCTTTCTGCTTATTACGAGGTTTGGTGCTTCAGGAGAATCAATAAACTTAACATTTGAAAACATATCGTAAAGTCTTTCTCCTGTGCCTCTGAATCTTTCTTTGCCCTTCTTGTTCATTTCTGGATTTGCTATTGGCAGTTCAGTAGTAGAACTGTAGTTGTAATACAGTATTAATATTAACAGTAAAGCATATTAAATCCTAGTCATGGGTAGACAGTATTGTTAATAACATTATATGGCTTTCATCATATATGAATCAGCCTATTCAAACCAGTAGTTTCATATGACTGGATCCCAAATAAAGCACACAAGTTTTTAGATGGAAACTTCACATATGCTACTCATGATTAGCTTTTCAAACGGTTCAATTTGGGGTCATTGCAATAGTATACTCAGAAAGTACATGACGTTTAGAGAAAAATGAACTTTTTGAGAAGATGTAATTCAACGAGATGGAGGTCTTGGATTGTTGGCATCTGTCTAATAAGATATGTCATGATCCTTACCCTACTGGTTATTGCAATATTTGATAAACATTAAGCATAAATATAATTTCCCCTAAAACATAAAAATGTAGTCCACCATAAACTTTCATAAAAGCAATATATAAACAAAAAAAAGTTATGGTACCCTTAAGAGCAATGTTGATACAACACAAATAGAAATGTTTAATATCTAGATGTTTTTTTTGAAGACAGCAACATTGATCTTGTTGAACTTTTCAAGTTCTCAAAGATGTGTGTGGTTCCATGGTTGTAAACTGGGAATGTCAAAATATTTAGTGCTTGATTCTAATCTTCTTTACACCAGGTTTACTGAGTTCTATGGCTATTATCTATTATTATACCAATATAAATGATACCAGGGTCGGGTCACTCCATGAGACAGTATCATAAAAACTCCAGGCCAAGTTCAAGTTGCATTAAAGTCACGGCTGAGAAAAGAAAGCATCTGGAAGAAAGTATCTGTAGTATGAATCTAAGGCACTTGAGTATATAGAACTGAAATAGATATCAAGGTTAAAAGAATGGTTAGCAGGAGCAGGTCATTCTGATGTGGTCAAAACCCTTTAGCTGTGTTCTTAAGTAGGAAAAATGACTTACCTATATTTGGAGTATAAGAAGCACCTTTTCCCCTCAAAAAAGAGGCTGAAAATCTGGGTGTGTCTTATACACTGAATACAGCATTTTTGCCTCCCAAAACCCTTCCCCCTTCACCAAAATGGCTGTGCATAGCTTTTAGGAGGCTTTCAGAGTGCTTCTGGGGCTGGGAAGGGCAGAAATGAGCACAAACAGCCCATTTTACTCATTTTACCCCCCCCCCAGCCTCCAGGAGCACTCTATAAGCTTCCTAAAGGCTACCCATGCCCTTTTTGACACAAATGGGCCCATTTTCACAAAAATGGGTCTTTTTTCTCATTTTTGCCCCCCACCCGGAGCACTCTACAAGCCTCCTAAAGGCTATCCATGCCTCTTTTTTGACAAAATGGGCCCATTTTCATGAAAAACTGGCCTTTTTTTGCTCATTTTGCCCTCTCCCACCTCCCAGAGCATTCCACAAGCCTCCTAAAGTCTATTCATGTCCTTTTTTGAAAAAAAAAAAAAAAGGTTGGGAGGTTTGCAGAGTGAAAAACTTTTTAAAAAAATTTGCCTCTTCAAAACCTTGGTGCGTCTTATACTCCAGTGCGTCTTATACTCCAAAAATATGGTAGTTGCTAGTTAGCAATAGCAATAGCACTTAGATTTTCAGCACTCTCTGTTTACAAATGTCAGCATATTGCTGCTGGCAATCTGGATCCTCATTTTACCCACCTCTGAAGGATGGAAGGCTGAGTCAACCTTGAGCTCTGTCAGGATTGGATTTCCAGGCTGTGGGCAGAATTAGCCTGCAATACTGCATTCTAACCCTATGCCACTACAACATAGTTGCTAGTTCAGTCACCATGGCCCTTTAATCTTTGTATCATGGGAAAACTCCAACCATATCTTGATCCATACAGCATGTCTTAATTTTCTAATTCATGGAACGAGACTTTGCTGATCACAAAGACCCTCCTCAATGGTTTGAAGCAGTCATATCTTTGGAAGGCTTTTGCGCTGTCTCTGCGCTGTTGTCACTGCGCTGTTGTCGGCGCGTTGATGACATCGCGGTTTTAGCGACTCGGTTTTGTCAGCACGCTTTTGTCATGCGCACTTTTGTTGGGTCACGCTTTCTCAAAATGTTTGCACATACATCCCTATTTTCATACATCCCTTCTCTTTAGAAACCTGTACTTCAGATTTCAAGCATATTTTAAATGTCAGTTCTGTTCACTATCTTCAAACATTGCATCCAATTAATTCTAGATTACTATTGTCATTATACACAACAGTATTTAAGTTATACATTGCAGCAAGTGTGCCCAACCTGTGATATTAAGCCATAGAGTGAGGGAGGTCTCAACCTTCTTCTCCCATAAATTCTCTGGGGCTTTATGCTCTGGCCTCTTCTTCCTGCCTTGGTGAAATTGTTTGGTGGTGACTGCTATTTCCCATCTAGCATTACAGTCATGTATTCTTGATATAAATGTTATACCGATTCTTTATCACATGCCTCTATTTAGTTTTTAGGCTTTGTTGCTAAGGGAAGAAATACATTGAGAATTCATTACTCTTATGTTTTTTAGAATGATCAGTGTGCAGGTCTATGTATAAAGGATGTTTTTATTTAGTCCTAAATGCTTGGTGTAATTTGACATTGAGAATGATAAATTCATCTAGCGGTGGCTGATCTCCAGTTAATATTTGGACTTCCTTGTTTCTGTTTTATTTCATTCTTATCATCCACAATATACGTGGACATTCCAACAGGTCAGCCAGCCTTTTAAAATGTGAACCCTCCCCCTGTCTTCCTCCCCCTTCCTTCTCCTTCCCCCTCCCCCTCTCTCCCTTTCAGCTGCTAGTTCATAAAATTTAAACATTAAGTCTAAACCAGTGGTTCCAACCTTTTTTGGCCATGCCCCATCTAAGCATCTCTAAAATCCTGATCCCCCCCCCCCGACATATAATTCTTACTTTACTTAAAAAGTGAACTCTACTCATGTGGAGGAAGCCTAAAAGGCCACTAACCTGGTTTAAACAAGGTTCAAATTGCCCCCATTAAAAATCAAATTGTCCCCTGTGGTGCCTGGCCCCCACGTTGGGAACCACTGGTCTAAACCCAATCAGGTTACTCCCTCCAAGTTATATGTGGAATACATAATAATAGCCATACTTTGTTCTATCCCATCATATGCGCTATCCATTTTCATTGATACATGGGAGCCCAGTATTTGGCTAGGATTCTAGCCAAAATGTGGTTATTATGCAAACCATATAAAAATATTTCTATGTTCAAAGCAGTGCAATGCATGTAGTACAGAGGTGGGTTCCTACCAATTCGCACCTATTCAGTAGAACCGGTTTGTCAAATCTACTGAACCAGTTAGAAGAGGTTCCGCCAGTGGACCCGGAAAGCAGGCCACACCTACAGAAGAGGTTCCAAACTTTTTGAAACCCACCACTGGTGGGTGTTTAATGTCCCACAGTTATCTACGCATTAATAATGATCTAATAATATTTCCTTATACATTTTAGGGACCTTTCCTTACATAATTGGTGTTTTCTTTCATATTTTTGGATTTCTAATTTCTGTTCCGTTAGTTGGCATTTGCTAAAACCAATCCCACGTGAAAAAGTATTCAAAGCCTTCTTGATTTTAATTGTCAATTTATTTATTCCTGCACATTGTAATATTTAGTCATTTACATATCTCTGTTTTTCCACTGTTGTGCAAACACAATTCCAGCAGCTGCTAACATGTGTAAAATTAAATATATATTATACTCCCTTTCAAATAGCCAACAAAATATTTCTGGTTTTAATTCCATATCTTGCTTTATGACTGCTTCTAACCACTAACTTCTGAATAGCTACTTGGACCGACCTAAGTACTAATTCATAATTTCATATCTGGTCACATGGGCGGCAAGCCACTCCATCCGGTCACATGGGTGGCAAGCCACTCCCACAAAGGAGGCCACACCCACAGAGTAGGTTCCAACAATTTTGAAACCCACCACTGATGTAGTACTAAATATAACTATTCCAAATGAAATATAACAAACGTTCTAATAAATGATGCCTAATACTATTAAATGCAAAAAGGAAAGGCATAAAAAGTGACATATACAGTGTTCTGCCCCGGGCAATGAGTTTCTGCTCGGGCAGCCAGTTAACTCCACGCTTAGGAATATCTTTCAGATCATGTTTATTATCAGGCATCCTTAATAGCAAAACTTACAGTTCAGTGTTAAGATTCTTCTGACTTTCCATGATCTGTCCCATCACTTAGTGTAAAAAGACATTAATTTCTCTAACCCATGCTGCTGGTGCAAAGCTGCAGAAAGCAGCATATGCTTCTTGGAACTCATAATCTAAATTTTGCAGTCGATGGAACCAAAAGAACGAAAGAGTGGAGCAAGAAGGTAAAAAATTATAAGAAGGGAGATATACATGCAATGGAAGGTTATCTTAGCTAGTGCAATAACACAGACTTATTAAGAAAAGGAAGCTGAAAATTCCAGTCTTTTTGACTAAGATGTCACTGCATCTCCATCAGGGACTCTGTAGCTTTCAATAATCTAAAATAATACTATCACCACCATTAGTAAATGGTTACAAAAATTATTTTAAAGTCACATTAATTAGTGTCTCCCGCAATATTAGTGACAGTCAATTTTCATACCCAGATTAAGTATTTATAGAAAGATATATTGTGGATTTTTTTTCACACTGGGTGATCACAGTTTTTACTATTATTATAACTGCAAGTAATATATTGTATCCTCTTGTTACTATGTACCTTTGTGCCTGTGATATTATCTCCTTTCTGGTATTTCTGTCTTTTTCAAAATAGATATTTAATTTTTAATCAAATCATTTATGGAGCGCATGACATAATCCCATTTGGTGGGGTTTCTTGACATACATTATATGTTACAAAGGTACGTTGATTTTTTGTAAATGAAAAATCGACTACACTCAAATTTCAAAGCAGTTGGAGCACTTCTCTAGGTGAGGAATGAGTACTTTTAAACTCCTATGTGAAAAGAAATGGAAACATTCAAACTAAGTGATGGAGGAGGTACTTGTTGACTTATCTTGAGAAGAGAAATAGTTAATAATGGGTTTTTCCCTGGAATCACCAGGGGATGGCAGCCTAAGGCACTGTTCATTTGTATCCTCTTCTCTTTTCTATGAAAGGATCTAACTTTCTTTTAATGTTTTCCGTTTCCTTTGTTCGTTACTAAACTTCCATGAGAATTTTTTTAAAATTAAACTTATCAGAATATGAAATACCAATAAAAATGAAAAGAGAAGGAAACTGGTGAAAGGAAAAGGAGAGAGAGAAAAGTATAGGATAGGGAGAGGAAAAAAATTGACTTCTAATTCTTTTCATTGCAGCAGACGAAAAGAATATTATTATGGCTTTTTTATTTTACATTTTGAATATAAACTTGCCGTTTCTATAACAACAATTTATCTAATCAGCAAAACCCAAAATCAAAGTTTCCTATTTTTTTTTCCTACATCAAGCACAAAATTTAGAAATGGTTTCCAAACAGGAACAAAACTGGATGATCCTTTTTAAAGACATTTTTGAACCGTTTCCTCTTTTAGTTAAACATTCAAAGCTTTTGTCACTGAATTCTGCAGCTATTGTTTCTTTTTTTTTTTCTCAATGGCATTTCTATATTTTTAAACAGGAATCTTTTACATGGCACCCATATGTCAACTTTCACTGGCTGAATATACACATGTATAGAACTATGTTCTGTATTTGACGGGGGCTTTCAAATGTGCACTTGAAATCAATGAATGTTTCATAACTTATTCTGACATACATGTTTTGCATCATACTCATAGGATGTCAGACTATATATTTCATATAGGCAGAATATGGGCTGTAAATCCTTTTCTCATTATCCATCTGTATATGCCTGTTATTTTGATAAAACAGGTGACCTATATTGGTCTAACTCAGTATGAACTGGGGTGTTGAAAGAGTCATTCAGCAACTCATCCAAAGAATGTGGATGTTGTAGGCTGATCCTAAAGCCTTCAGATCCTTTTAGACTAATGGAGGAGAATATTTGTAGGTCTGAGTTAAAACTGCAGGGTCCTTGGGGCTCAGAGAGCTTGGTCATCTTCTTGCAGATGTTTCGTTACCCAACTGTTGAAAATGATACCTAGTTGGGTAATGAAATGTCTGCAGGAAACGAACCAAACTCAGAGAGCATCAAGGACTCTACTCTTGCCACACGTTACCACAGTAAATCTTATTTTATTTCCTTTTCCATGAGCCCTTGGATTTCAGTTTTTAATACCCTGAAATTCTAAGGTCTACATGAGAAGTACTATATGACAGGCGTCCCCAACTTTGGCAATTTTAAGACTTGTGGATTTCAACTCCCAGACTTCCTCAACCAGCATGCAGGTTTCCTTTGAACCTTTCCTTTTCGGGAAGCAAAAAAGTGAAGGAATTTTTGTTCTTTAATCACCTTAAATCTCCAGGACAAAAACCAAAGAAAGCACAAAGCTGGCAGAAACAATTAATCTTCACCGGCATGCAATACTAATTTTTTGGGGACCTACCATTGGCATTTGAAGACCTGTCTTTGTACAGGACACAGTGGCCTTAGAAATGGGAAAAAGAAAACAAACACAATTTAATGTGTAAAGAAAAAAAATACTCTTACAGTATACTCTGAAGTGTACAGCGTTTGAGACTGAAGACTTCAAGAAGCAGCTGTATTTTTTTATTTAAACGAGAAACGGTCTCTTCCCTAAAACAGCATTTTGATCATAACTCACTCTTCCTTGGGAGACATGATTGTGTGCTACACTTCAGTGCTAGGAATAAATAACTCAAAGCAAAACCAAAACTATTCTCACTTGCTCCATCTGATGCTGAGCCAGCCTGGGGCTGGGAGAGATGAAGGCTGGTGGTGGGCATGAGTTAGCTGGGTTCAAATTCCTCAAAGTACCAAATTTTTACTGCTTGGCAAACTGCTACATTTTTTTCATCATAGAACTACATAAGCAGAACAAGTAGTAATGCAATTTAATATTTGTCGCTCTGCTTGTCCCAGTTAATAGAGTGGTTAATGTTGGCTTTCTTTTGATATCCAGATTTCCTTCTTCTTTGGTAGTCTGTTGTACTAGAAATGTATTATTCAATTAGGAAGGAATCTTCTCACCTGTGGCTCCCGGATTACAGCAGTCTCTTCCAAAATAGCCTTACCTGGCACCGACATTGCAATCTATCTTTTTGGGCATCATGCAGAAGTAAAATAAATACCCCCGCATCTGAACCTGATGCCACTTGAACTTTAATTTATCAGTTAAAAGGAGTTTGCTTTTTATGAGTAATTGAAGATTTAGCATTGTTTCCATGTGTAAGAATTTCAAATTCTGTGCCACTCAAAAATGCAAACTGAAAGGATCGTATATAAATATTTAAAGCTATGTTTTATGTCTGTGTCATTAGAAAGATAAATTTACCTAATGAACTAGCGAGTGATACAAAGCATGTAAGTTTATTTGAGTTGGGATAAAAAAGACAGGAACTTTTCTAATTTCATCAAAGTGTAATTTTACTGCTGTTTTCACCACAGCTGTCAGTAGGGTACTTAACTGTTCTAATTGTCACAAGATTATATTCCCCCACACTTCTCCAAATTGTTTAGCTCTTTTAATCTATGTTTCATCATCTCTAAGAGAGATAAAACAGGCAACTTTGACCCTGAAGTGTTCAGGAATTAATTACTGGCAAATAATTTTTAAAAAATTATCTATTATATAACCCCATGTAATTTATGTATGGGTAAGAAATGTCAGGAAGCATATAAATTTAATAAATTATTATTAATAATTATTATTGATTATTGATTATTGTTATTATTAATTATTATTGATTATTGTTATTTATTATTATTATATAAAATTGTATCACAGCGGCCAGTTGTTTCGCCGGATTTGGCATTGGTTACTAGTCGGGCCCCACCCAGGGGCCTAGGACGTCGTAACGTATTTTTGTAATATGCGTGCAGTTCTAAGCAGTGCAGCTTTTGCATTTGACTGATGGTGATTTTGTCAATTTTAACTGTTTTAAATGTAATTCCAGTGCTTTTGGAATAGCACCCAGTGTGCCAATTACCACTGGAATTATCACTGCTGGTTTGTGCCATAGTCGTTGAATTTCGATTTTTAAGTCCTGGTATCTTGCGATTTTTTCATGTTCCTTCTCGGCGACCCTGCTATCACCTGGTATTGCGATGTCTATGATTGTGACCTTATTTTTCTCAACCAGTGTGATGTCTGGTGTATTATGCGCCAGTATTTTGTCGGTTTGTATACGGAAATCCCACAAGATCTTGACCATCTGATTTTCGGTGACTTTTTCAGGCTGATGTTCCCACCAGTTTGTTGCTGTTTTAATATTATAATTTTTGCACAAATTCCAATGGATCATTTGTGCTACTGAATTGTGCCGCAATTTATAATCAGTCTGCGCGATTTTTTTTACAGCAGCTGAGTATGTGATCAACAGTTTCATCAGCTTCTTGCAAAGTCTGCATTTGGCATCATCAGAGGATTTTTCGATTTTGGCCTTAATGGCATTTGTGCGGATAGCTTGTTCTTGCGCAGCCAGGATTAGTGACTCTGTTTCTTTCTTTAATGTACCTGTTGTTAACCATAACCAAGTTTGTTCACTGTCCACTTCATCTTTTATTTTTTCCAGAAATTGGCCATGCAGTGCTTTGTTCTGCCAACTCTCCATTCTTGATTTATCACATCTTTTCTGTATTCTTGTTTCGTCTGTTGGGCCTTCAGTAGATTTTTGTTCTTTACTTCAATTAATAGATGTTCTTGACTTTCTTTTAAATAATCAGCCAGTGCATGTTTTTCTTCTTCAACTGTTTGCTTCACTTGTAATAATCCTCTGCCACCTGATTTTCAGGGCAGATAGAGTCTATCAGTATCACCACGTGGATGTAAACTGTAGTGCATTGTCATTAGTTTCCTGTATTATTATTATTATTATTATTATTATTATTATTATTATTATTATTATTATTGGTTAATCTTTGGTGATATTCACAGCCTTGGTTGGTAGCTCAACAGCTCGAGTCTTAACCAAGGACCTAGGAACTGTTAAGGTAACGTTGGAGAATATAAGTTGTTCCAAGTAGGGTGTTTTTTTTGTAGAGTCAGAATGTTCAACTCAGGTAAATTTAGAATTATTATTATTATTATTATTATTATTATTATTATTATTATTACTACTACTACTACTACTACTACTACTACTACTACTACTACTACTTCTTCAGGTAGTATTGACTATGCATTTGTGTTAGGGTGGATAAATATACTATTCTGTTTTCCTTATCTTGTACCAATTTTTCATTTATAAGTTTATTTCAACTCTACTCACGTGTTAGAGATGTATTTGTTTATTTTAAAAGATAGCTATAATATAATTTATATATACTGTACATTTTCCCAAATAGGCATTTTTGTTTGCACTTTTATACAGTATACATGACATAATAATATATGTTAAATTATTTTCACATATGCACATTTTTTTTTACTTTTCCTTAGAAGGTGGACTGCATTCTACAATGCAGAGAAGTACAAAGGATTACTGACTTTCAATCCATCATTAAAAATGAAAACTTTCATTCCCATTTCTGCTTTGACATATGTATGTGATGCAAATAATTTTGCACACATGTCCAGTCAGAACCTGTTGAGCTAGTAGTATGAGACGAAGCTACTCAAAGTATTATTAAGGAGTATCATGAGAAACAGTGACTGGCCCAGGGTCCCAGATATTTAATTTTTAATCAAATCATTTATGGAGCGCATGACATAATGGTATCCTATTTATTTTTGCTCTGGCGTTCCATTTTCTCCTATTTACTTACTTCTCCTGGCCACACGTGCCCATTTAACTGAGTATTTTTTTAACTTTTTTTTTTTTTAAAAAAAGTTACCTCCCTAAATTTCTACTGCAAGTTGCTTTCATGAATACAGGATGTAATAAAATAGGTAGTGGCTAGGATTCTCAATATGTATTTGCTTTAAAAAAGGTTTGCAGAGAAGATAACCCAGATATAATATACTGGTAAATCTTTGACCAATTTTGGAAGATTGGAATGGGTTAGCAGAGCCGAGGTGGTGCAGTGGTTAGGGTGCAGTACTGCAGGCCACTTCAGCTGACTGTTATCTGCAGTTCAGCGGTTCTAATCTCATCGGCTCAAGGTTGACTCAGCCTTCCATCCTTCCGACGTGGGTGAAATGAGGACCCAGACTGTGTGGGTGATATGCTGACTCTGTAAACCGGTTAGAGAGGGCTGAAAGCCCCATGAAGCGGTATATAAGTCTAACTGCTATTGCTATTGCTATTCTGAGTTCCAACAGCAAAATGACTCTTCTATAAATTCAACTGTGAAAAAAGAAAGAAAGAAAGTTTTGGGTGATCTCTCAATATTCTGCAAGCTTATTTCTTTTTTACCAGGTTCTGAATGGGGACTCTAAGAAGTTCTAACAAAGACGCATACACATATGCACACATACAAAATCCAGAGGTGGTATTCAGCAGGTTTTGACCAGTTCTAGAGAACCGGTAGTGGAAATTTTCAGTAGTTCGGAGAACTGGTAAATACCACCTCTGACTGGCCCTGCCCCATCTATTCTCTGCCTTCTGAATCCCAGCTGATCGGGAGGAAATGGGGATTCTGCAGTAACCTTCCTCTGTCATGTCCACCAGGCCACGCCCACCAAGCCAATCCACACCTACTAGCACAGAACCAGTAGTAAAAAAATTTGAACCCCACCACTGACAAAATCCCAAACCAAACCAAAGAGATCTTGTAAACTTGATGATAATTATTTAGAAATTAAGAGGCTAGCAGGGCTGTAATTAGTAATCCCAGTCTTGGGAACAGAACTCTAGGAACTCATAGAAATCTGGAGCAAGCAATAAATATTTTTTTCAGTCTGGAGCAAAGCAATCTACAGATGTATCCCACAACTCCCCTATGACATATATAAGGAAAATCTTTAATTTTCTTTTTGATTAGATAAGCTCAGTTTGTCCCCTTAGCTCACAGAGTACCCATTTTATGTTTTCTGGTGATTTACCTACATGTTCTTTAATCCTTGTTTCCCCCTTCTTCCTCCCCAGTGTAAATATTTTGTCTCTGTGTCTTATCTTCCAAATCACATTTCAGAGACTTAATAATTAGAGAGGCTTGGGTTTGCCTAGTTATTTATTTGGATTGTTTGCATTTTGTAGCATCTCAGCCTGTCAGAAAATCCCATTAAATACTTTGAGAACTTGAGTGTTTGGCTACCCTGCTCTAAATCAAATAAATTAGTCCAGTTATATTTTGAGTTGAAACAACCCTTGGGGGATTTAGTTATTAGACAAGAAACTCTATATCTTAGAAATAAGGATATAGAGAAAAAATGAACCTAAATAAAATGCAGGTCAAAGCCCACAAAAAATAACCATCAATTCATTACAATTCTACATTCTTATTTCACAAACCACTAAGATGGTTAAGCCCTACAGTCTCATTAAGTTTCATAAGATTAAACTGATTTACATGAAAGCATTTAACTTTCATTCATCTGTAACTACAGCAGAAATTTAATTAGGCTGTAGGCAATTAAATAATAAAAGTCTTGATTGGTTGCAGCACCTGGTAGAAGTAGTCTGAGTTTAGAAGCTAAGCAGTGTTGGGGAGGGTTACTGTTTGGATGGAAGAGTATCAAGAAGTATAAGGGTGATAGGCTAGAATGGAAAAATAAAACACATTTCAGAAACAGATAATAGTAATATAATTTCAGACTGAGGTCAGCAGAAAAAGCTAGACTAGATTTGAATAATACTAAACATATACTTCATTTCCACTTGAAAAAAGGATATGAATATATGTATATGTGAGTGTGTGCATACAATTTATTTACTATACTTGTTAAGTGCCCAGTTTTTTGTCTGAATGGTAAATAATGGTGTCCTTATCTTGTCCTTACCAACAAGCTTGCACTCAATCCAGACAAGATCGAGTGGCTATTGATGTTGCCTCCCAAGGTTAGTCCAGATATTCCACCTCTTAGGCTGGGGGGTGAAATTATACACCCCTCAGAGAGGGCCCGCAATTTGGGTGTCCTCCTGGACCCACAGCTGACGTTAGAGCACCACCTGTCGGCTGTGACCAGGGGGGCTTTCTCCCAGGTTCACCTGGTGCACCAGTTGAGGCCCTACCTGGACCGGGAGGCACTTCGAATAGTCACTCATGCCCTTGTCACCTCAAGACTGGATTACTGTAATGCACTCTACATGGGGCTGCCCCTGAAGAGTGTTCGAAGACTACAGTTGGTCCAGAACGCAGCCGCGCGAGTGATATGGGGTGTATCTAGATACACCCATGTTACACCGATCCTCCACGAGCTGCACTGGCTCCCCATTGGTCTCCGGATGCGCTTCAAGGTGCTAGTTGTTACTTTTAAAGCCCTACATGGTTTAGGACCTGGCTACCTGAGAGACCACCTCCTGCCCCTCACCTCCCAATGACCAACAAGATCGCACAGGCTGGGCCTCCTCCGGGTGCCGTCAACCGGACAATGCCAGTTGGTGGCTCCCCGGGGGAGGGCCTTCTCTGTTGCTGCACCGGCCCTGTGGAATGATCTACCCGCAGAGATCCGGACCCTTACCACTCTCCCGGCCTTCCGTAAAGCCATTAAGACCTGGTTGTTCCAGCAGGCCTGGGGCTGTTGATTGATATCCAGCCCCCGCTTAGATGTAATGGATGATGTGAATTTTTAATATTGTATTTTTCTATTTTTTTTAAATTAAACTATTTCCGTCTTGCTGTGAGCTGCCCAGAGTCCCGATGGGAGTGGCGGCATACAAATTTTATTAAACCTTAAACCTTATCTGCCAGTTTAACACTTGCCATCAATGTGATGTTATTCAGACTACAACTATGAACACTTCCATCAAGAGAAATCAGACATATTTTGAATTTAGCGGCATGTTTATGTCACAGTTGGGGAATTGGATTATTGAAATACTGGATGTTTGAATTCTGAGTCAGTATTATTACTTTTGTTAGCCGAATTAGATGATTTTTTTCATTATAACAGGCTTTACTTTTACCCTGATAAAATAAGTGCCAGAAGGACACCATGCTTTGCTATACAATGGAATGTATAATAGATTGAAAATGATAACAAATTGGTTAGAAAGCCTGCAATCTTTTTGAGATTAGGTTCCAGTGAATTCAGTGATTGATTTGACTTGACGGAGCTCACTTGAGAGACCGCCTGCTGCCAATTACCTCCACTAGACCAATAAGATCCCACAGACTAGGCCTCCTCTGAATTCCATCAGCCGCCCAGTGCCGACTGGCGACTACCCGGAGGAGGGCCTTCTCTGTGGCTGCTCCGACCCTGTGGAACGAACTCCCTGTGGAGATTCGTACCCTCACCACCCTCCAGGCCTTCCTTAAAACCTGGCTGTTCTGACAGGCTTGGGGCTAAAGACTTGCAGCCCCACTCCGAATGGTATGATTGTTGTGTTTTTAGCTGTGTATGGTCTTTTTGTTCTGTAACTTTGTTTGTTTTTCCCCCCTCCCTTGAATTGTGAGCCGCCCTGAGTCCCCTCAGGGAAAAGGGCGGCATACAAATAAAGTAAATTCAATTCAAATTCAAGCTCATAAATATATAACAGATCCAAAATAGTTATTTACTCAAATCATATGAAATTGATCAAAGTGAAACATAATCTTGGTTACTATCCATTCACATCTCTAGGCAGCTCCAGAAAATCTATTCTAGACAGACATCTAATTAAAGTTGGGAAGACCATTTCCTAATCCACTTTTCTACCTTAGTAAATAACGCCACAAGCACAAACACAATCTATATTTAAAATGCTTAGTGCCCTTTAATAATTGAAACAATGCGATTAAAAAAACGAACAGCGGTAGATGCAAGCATTTTTTAATGACTCGTCAGTACCAAACTGACACAATCTGTATGCTATAATGAGAAATATCATCTTCAATAACAGCCTCAGTACTTCAGATAGAGAGGGTTCTTAATGTTTGAGCTGAGAATCATCACAACAGACGGATAAAGGAATGCTACTTGTTGAGTAGGAGGGTGACTGGGTGAGGAAGGAAGGAGGTAATTGAGAGTGGTTATAACATCTGAATTTCACTGTAAGTTATTACTTATCTTAGGTTAGAGAATGGCACTAACAAAACTATACTTGTTGGCCCCTTCCAGATATGCAGCCAAGAAATTCTCAGCTTTATCCAGCTCATCAACTGAAGGCATTTTCATTTCTGCTTTTTTAATTATTAATTATTTCATTCTGGAAACCAAGTTGCCTAGGAAAAAGAACAGATTGTATTTAGGGACAGCCAAACACATATTCATACCAACTTAATGCCTTTCAAAGGTGTTACACTTTCTTTTCCAGGATTATCGGGCCATATTTATATTACATAAAAAAGATGAATTTGTAAAAGTCTGCAGCAGAAATAAAATGAAATAATGGACAAGAACATCAGATATATTGCACTTATAATAATTGCCAGTTCTTTCAAATGCAAATTATGGAATCATCTACTCTTTCGATTAGCTAACTCATTAGATTCTCACCCAACAGGATTCTCTGTTTTTTTTACTTATTTCTCATTACATTCCTACTTAAGTCTGTGCAAATAAGCAAAACCTGAATTTCTTGGGGAAAATGATGCTTATATAGCACTTACGACTCTCAAAGAGCCACTGTTCAACATCCACACAAATGCGGTTTCACAAGAAGATGGAGATTATTTTATTACCCCAGGATGCCAGGAAATTTTCATTTGACTTCCTCTGATCTCTGGGATAAAAGTGGGACAGTGAGGAAAGAATTCCCTTTGCTGTCTTATATTTCTGTTTTCAAGAAAATGTGTTATGTTTTCTAAGATCTGATACTTTGCAGTTTATTTTTAGCTTACCAGCAGTATTACTTTACATTTTACCTCCTTTAAAAAAAAATCCCTGTGAAGGAATAATTTGTCTTCTCTAACTTTCCCTTTCTGATTTTCTAATAGGGTTGCCAGTCTGGCTGTAAACCTGATTATGCCTTTCATGTTTCATAGCATTATTTCAGGTATATTCCCACACCTGTGAAAATGAGGCTCGCAATTCTAGACCACTGTAGTTGTTCTTTTCTATTAAGTCCTGCTAGGGAAATTGCTTGCCAAATTATTTGAGTTCAGTTTCTCTCTTTCTGTTTTTTCTCCTGATAATTTACAATCAGTATCAGTTTCATTTTCTTTAAACTGCATCTTTGGAAGCAGTCCCTAAAAGTCAAACTCACTGAAAACAATGGAAGCTAATTCAAAGGGATAATAGTTAGGAAAACTGGACTCTTTTTATATGACTGCCTCTGGATTTCTAGTCTCTTCTTTCCTACTTAGATTTCCCCTTTCAGATGCCAGATAAAATATAGGAGATGCCAAAATGGTTCTCAATAAAATAATGCAATGATAAATGATGGTTCAGTTGGTCTGAGAAATATTTCATAGTGTTTTCTGAGCACACATAGGACCCAATATTATGCCTCTTACAATAACTCCAAACTACCTAGAAAATATTAATATTTAATATTAGCATCCCCTTAAGCACACAGCTTTCCTTTATTTATCGCAAACATTAACAGAAAGAGGTTTTATTTGATCCACTCAGGATCAGGCTGTTTGGTCATTCAGCAAATGAGATTATCTGGATTGAAGGATATCTCTGATTTTCCTGTCACAAATACAGATACACAAATACACAACCAATTGCAAGAAATTGATTGTGAAAATAATTCAACAGCTATGCTGGCTTCCTCTACTGCTGACTCCCTCCTGTCCCCTTCCTGATTTGCCCCTACAATCTCAATTATTTTTGGCAAGACTTTGATTTCTTTGCTCTGAGTAGAACTTTGTAATTCTTCCAATTCTGCTTCTGTGAGTACTTTATTTCATATTATAAATCATACCTCATAGCAGGGGTGGGTTTCAAGTGGTTCGCGGCGGTCCCCGCGAACCGGTTGGTTGGTGAACCCGGAAGTAAGTAACTTCCGGGAACGGCGATGGGCCCACCCGCCTGCCCACGCTCCTTACCGGTCTTTGAAGGCTTCTGTGCTTCCACGCAGGCACATTGCACATACAGCGCCTGCGTGATTCTCCATGAGCAGCTGGATGGCACATACAGCGCCTGTGTGAGTCTCTGCGAGCAGCTGGAGCATCGCGCAGGCACTAAGATGCCTGCGTGAACTGCGCACGTGCACGAGGACGCCGCCGGCCGCGTTCCAACCGAACCTGTTGGAACGGGATTAGCAACCCACCCCTGCCTCATAGCCTCTGTTGTGTTATTTCTGATTCTTATTCTGGATGTTCCTTCCAGAATTGGTGCATTCATTTTAAATATCCTCTTCTTGTTGAGCTTGATCTGTAATAACAGATCTTTATTTCTTTGTCTTTTATCTCTGTGTATTTGCACAAGTAGATACCTTTCCTCCCAGGACTTCTGCAGCAGCTGTCCCTGGCTGTTCAGACAACATTCTGCAGTCCAGTAGGCCATTTTTTCACCAGAAGTTCAGGAACTTCAATACCTAGCATCAGTGGTGGGTTTGGACCGGTTCAGCCGAACCGGTAGCGGTATGGCGGCCTGGGTCACTGGAACCAGCAGCTACCCAGGCCTGCCACACCCCTGAACTGGTTCTCCTGTTTTTTGCTTCTGTGCATGCGCAGAGCATTGCACTGCGCATGCGTGTGAAGCATGCACGGGCAGCGCAGCTACAAGCGAACTGGCAGTAGTGACTGCCGAAAACCATCCCTGCCTAGCAGTTACAGAAGCACATACCAGCTAGGTCATCACCTGGGTCAAGAAAGACTTCTTGACCCAGGTGATAACCTAGCTGGTATGTGCTTCTGTAATTTACATCTGACCATATTTTTTATGGGGGAGATACTCTTCATCTGCTTCTCTGGTGAGACTAGTGTGGTTGCAGAGGACATGTTGCCTCTGATCCACCAACCTCTTGAATAGAGTAGGAGACTTTAAACATCTCTTCTCTAGAAAAAACTGATAACAGGAAAATTCTACCGAAGGGGACTGTTCTCCTTCAGGTACTTGGGACCTGAAGTTATAAAGGGTTTTATAGGTTAACACCAGCATTTTGAATTGTTCCCAAAATGCTATTGGAAACCAATGCAGAGCCTTTAGTACTGAATCTTTCCTGTTAGCAGGCTTACTGCACATGGGCAGTCCCATAAAAAGAGGATTGCAATAATTTAACATTCAGGTGAGAAGGGCAGGCATTACTATAATCAAGTCCTTTCTTTCTAGAAGGACCATCACCACAACGATACCAACAGAGGCTGAACAAAGGCTCTCCTGCAGTGGTGAAATTCAACTTTTTTTACTACTGGTTCTGTGGGCGTGGCTTGGTGGGCATGGCAGGGGAAGGATACTGCAAAATCCCCATTCCCTCCCCACTCCTGTGGGAAGGATATTGCAAAATCTCCATTCCCACCCCACTCTGGGGCCAGCCAGAGGTAGCATTTGCTGGTCCTTTGAACTATTCAAAATTTCCGCTACCAGTTCTCCAGAACCTGTCAGAACCTGCTGAATTTCACCCCTGCTCTTCTACTCTTGATCTTTAAATCTAGCAGCAGTGACTCCAAGTTCCGTGCTTGCTCCTTCAGGGGGAGTGCCACCATTTCCAGAGTCAAAGAGGAAGCAGACAGAAAACCAGTTAGTTTTTGAACAAGCAAAACAAGATGTCTCTCCTGTCTTAGGAGAGTTTGATTTCAGCTTGCTTTATCCCAACCAGTCCCCTGCAAACTTGAGACACCAGGTCAAGACTTCCATCACATTTCCAGCTTGGCCCAGCATGAAGATATATTGATAATACCTCACCCTGAACTGATAGATGGCCTTTCCCAGCAGTTTCATGTAGACGTTGCAAAACAAGGGAGCAACCATCTGGCTGACCTCTCTTCACCCCTACTGACTGGAACTCCCACAGAGGAAAAAGCAGAACCACTGGTCAAAAGAATTCCCCAACTCCGCCCCTTTTTGGCAGCCTAGCAAGGTACCATGATTGATGGTCTTGAATGCAACTGAAAGGTCTGAAAGGACTAGGAGTAGTACTTCTTCACCAGAACAACTAAAGCAGTTTTATTAACCCAATACTGATTTTGGACATCTAAGAGTCCAACCAGAGAATACTTTTCACCTAGACAATTTGTTGTTGACATTCCTACCTGCTCTAATCTTCCTAAGAAAGTAAAACTTGGAGATGGTAGTGGTTGTCCATTATGGTTGGACTCAGGGAAGTCTCAGGGAGAGACATCCCATTGCCTTTTTAACCACCCTTAACCACAGACCTGACGTCATAGTGACTGCAGCAGTTTTCCAAAATGTTCGGAACACCCCTATTTTTAGAAATGGATCATTCTGGTTGCAAATAGAATTTATAAAATTTGTTAATTTGATCAATAAATGAAAATTGTAACTATACAAAGTAAATTTAACAACATATCCCACCTATTATTTTCATAGATTAAGAAAATTGTATGAGAAAATTATTATGACCTCATGTCTGTAATAGTGTAGCCAAAAATAGTACGTCTGTGGTTAAGGGTTAAGGAAAAAAGTTCCTAAAAGTTTTAAGTAAGTGCTGAAAGCTCCTGGATTCAAATCATCAAATATATCTTAGCTCTTTGGAGAAGTTATTTGGCCCATGGATCCAGTCTTCCAATGATGAAACTCATGCTACATAGTTCCCCATGACATACCTATCATGTGTTCATCATGAGGAACCGGGTTCTTTCCCCTGGATGTTTCAGTGGATTTCATACCTTTATAGTGTTATATTTCTAGATAAAGCGGGTACTGTCACATCTTGCTTTTCAGACTCATGTAAATTATATTAATCTCTCTCTTCTTTCTTCTAATGTGGTCCAAGAATGTACTGATGCCCCAAGAAGGTAGCATATTGAAGATCTGGAATAGATGAAGTTGATGATGAGCATCCAGAGCAGGCCTGTCATACTGGTGGCCCGTAAGCTGGATGTGTCATGTGTAGGCCACGTCCACCCCAACTCCGCAAGGACAAAAAGTGTCACGATATGTTACAATACATCACATGATGCGATAGAGTTTAACACCCATGATCTAGAGCAGTGGTCTCCAACCTTGGCAACTTTAAGACCTGTGGACTTCAACTCCCAGAGTTCCTCAGGCAGCTTTGCTGGCTGAGGAACTCTGGGAGTTGAAGTCCACAGGTCTTAAAGTTGCCAAGGTTGGAGACCACTGATCTAGAGGATATGGTAATAGAAATGCATAAAAGAAACAGAGGTCTGAACCATTCTGGGATAGAGGGAGGAATATATTTTGCAGCGTTCTATTTTTTTAAAATCCAAATAAATGAGAAAAGTTCTTATCTACCTCATTTCAAGCTATTCAAAAATTGCAATGGAGCATTTAAAGACCAACCACCTTCTCCGTCACCTCTGTGCTGAGATTCGGCCTTAATCCAAAGGAAATTTCACTGATTGTTTTCATATGTGTCCTTGTTTTAAAGGATGATTTAGGACTAGGAAGAACTGATGATTCTAAAAGAAATCTCAAATATTTCATTTCTGCTTTGCATTTTTACTAAGCCATTTCTTCACTTACCATAGCAGTAAGTCTCATTCTTGATGACTGTAGTTTCCACACAGTTATATCAAGAATCAGCTGCTGCTTTTTTCTCCAAATATGTACCATGTTCAAAATTCTTTGTCACACACACACCACTTTTCCTTTTGTGTAAATAAAGGCTATTTAACTAAGATGCTGGCTGTTGAAAAATGCCTTCTCAAAAACTTGTGCAGAATGATCCAAACTGCACCTTTCATCCTGATATCCTGTTATCCAAACAGCACAGTAGCTTTGAAATGCAAATAACCTGGTAATTTTTGTGTTATTCTCAAGACTACAGAGAGTAAGTCATAAAATATTATTCCTTAATTTATGAGCATTATACATTTAAATGCATAATTGGATTGTGCTGCAGTCATGCATAGGTGCTAAACTCTTGTATAATGAAAAAAATCCATTTTTTATTATTCCTTTAATGCTTGTATATATATATAAATTTATAAATATCAACATAATGGCCTTTTGTTCGATTGCAAAGCATTAAATATCACATAAATTGTGGTTGGTGAAGCTGTGTCTTTAATATGTTCATAATCTATTTCATAACATGGAAAACTATTTCCCAAACCATATGTAAAGAAAGAATCCTGTTCTAATATTAAGTGCAGCGTTCCTTTGTCATTATCAAAGTTTGTTCAGACATCCTTTGTGCACGCCCATCAAAAGAATTTATGAACATCTTTTCCATTTTTAAAAAAAATACAAGGATCTTTGCCTCTGCTCAAAACCATATCCCTAACGAGTTACATAATGCAACAGGCCCATTGTAAACCTTTACACATGCGCTTATCCAGATAATTACACAATTAATTTTCACTTAGTACAACTGAAACAGGATAATGAAATTTCCACTGGTGTTCAGTTACATCCGGGGGTCAGGGGTCAGCTTCCTGTTTGGATAAGGGTGAGTTTAAAGAGGATTTCTGACGGTCTCCTTGCTTCAACTGAATCCGAAAACACTGCAATGGAATTTCAATTTGCAGCCCACTTCAATGCAAAGAGCAGATGGTGGGAGTGTGCAGCCCTGCTCTTTCTTTCAGATGCCTGCAGGACAGGTGTAGAATTTAGAATTTAGAATTTATTAGAATTTGTAGGCCGCCCTTTTCCCTGAGGGGACTCAGGGCGGCTCACACAAAAACTGGGAAGGGGAAATACAGACATTAGGACAAACAAGTAATAAAATAGCAAGCAACATACATTCATCATTCGGGAGGGGTAACTATCCTATCCCCAGGCCTGACGGGCGAGCCAGTTCTTCAAGGCTATGCGGAAGGCTTGGACGGTGGAGAGGGTACGAATCTCCACGGGGAGCTCGTTCCAAAGGGTCGGGGCTACTGCTGAGAAGGCCCTCCTCCTTGTAGTTGCCAGCCGACATTGGCTGGCCGATGGAATACGGAGGAGGCCTAATCTATGGGATCTTATCGGTCGCAGGGATGTAATTGGCAGAAGGCGGTCTCTCAAGTATCCAGATCCACTGCCATGTAGGGCTTTATGGGTGATTAATAGCACCTTGAAGCGCATCCGGAGATCAACAGGTAGCCAGCGCAGCTCGCGGAGGATAGGTGTAATGCGGGTGAATCGGGGTGCACCCGCGATCACTCGCGCGGCTGCATTCTGCACTAGCTGAAGTCGCCGGATGCTCCTCAAGGGCAGCCCCATGTAGAGCACATTGCAGTATTCTGAAGGTGTAATCTGAAAGGCATATCTCTCTCTCTCTCTCTCTCTCTCTCTCTCTCTCTCTCTCTCTCTCTCTCTCTCCCTCCCTCCCTCCCTCCCTCCCTCCCTCCCTCTCTCTCTTGATGCCTTCAAGTCAGTTTTTATTCCTAGCAACTGCCTAGATAACTCCCTACAGATTTTTTTTGGGAAGTGGTTTGCCATTGCCTGCTTCCTAGGGCTGAGCGAGAGTGGTTGGCTCAAGGTCATCCAGCTGGCTTCATGCCTTCAGTGGAACTAGAGGTCCCAGTTTCTAGCCTGGTGCCTTAACCATTATACCAGACTGGCATTCCTCTCTCTTACTCTCCTTTATTATTCCTAGGGGAATTTTTTTGGGGTGGTGGTGGTGGTAGTGAGGAAAATTGTTGGGACACAGTCTGAAGTCAATTTTCTGCTTAAATGTTAAGTTCTTGGGATTTATCAACATGACAAATCCTCCTGTGTAAGTAACCTTTATTAAATAGCTTTCCCCCAATGGACACTGCCTCCATCAGAAAAGGTTACGAATAAAAGAAAAACATGATATAAGGCATGGTTAGGCTGATAGGGGATGATGGGTGATATAGTGTTAGACTATCTGAAGAACATCAACATTGAAGATGCATCTGTAGGAGCCAAGCAAGTGAGAGTAGGATCTATGAACTTTGGGAGGGTTTCTTACTCCAGTGGTTCCCAAACTTGGCAACTTTAAGACTTGTGGACTTTAACTCCCAGAATTCTCCAGCCAGCTCTGCTGGCTGGAGAATTCTAGGAGTTGAAGTCCACAAGTCTGCTGGCTGGAGAATTCTAGGAGTTGAAGTCCACAAGTCTTAAAGTTGCCAAGTTTGGGAACCACTGTCTTACTCCATAGCCATGCAGAAATAAAAATATATTTATACAAAGGAGAGGTGGCAAAAGTGATATGGACGGTTTCATTGACTTACCTCTAAAGAACTATAATTTCTGCCTAGCCTTCCTCAGCTGGATCCATCAGACTACTTTAACACAACTTATGGTGGTGAAATATCACAATCAGAGTTGTATCTGTAGGACACCAACTATTTCAAAGGTGTGTAGAATGTACCTCAAGAGAATTTCAGAAGGCTGCACTTTATATAAACTGGCTAGAGTTCTCCAGGATCAGGAAAAATCTCAGAACCATTGATTTATTGTCCTAATCCTACCTACATAAATGCGGTCCAGCTCTAGATAAGTAGTTAAATCTGCATTTGATGAAATATAAAATGAGTCAAGTAACACATTTACTACGTAAGAGATCAATATGTGAGTAACAAATATAAAGTGCCAATCAAGAAGAACAGGCTAATTTACAACAACGTGGCTTTTCAAATTTGCTTTAAATGCAGCCAAGATGACAAGGGCTGTACCTCAAGGGGAAGAGAATGTCACAGCATGGTGCCATCTCTAAGAAGGCCCTGGACTTATTATTTCTTGCTCTTTTCTGGGTGGCATCACACCCTAAGTGATTCTTAATTGAGGAGCTGCTCTCCTAGTTAGTGACATATTGGGATGGGCAGGTCACAAGCCACGAAGTGTTTGTAAATCAAATGTGACATGGAAAACAACAATGAGTTAATGCAGCTGAACCAGAATTACATGTCAGGCTTGCACTTCAAAGATGAGTGGGTTAGGAGGCCATTTTGGGGTGGGCTTCAGGAGTTTTAAGGGAGCAGCACAAATGCTTTGAATAACTATCTGCATTAAGGTAACCTCAAAATTACAAAAAAAGAGATGACACTTTGCCCATATTTTTCCTCACGTTGGGAGTTCTGGAGCCCATAAAAGGGATGATGATGGGGTATTCTTTGATTTAGCATAATGGGTGACCAGTCTTTTATTCCATTTGTTTTAAGATTCAACTATTTTATTCTATCATTTCACAATCTGAACTAAATAACATATATAAAGAGGGCATGATACATTTTTGGGGGGAAGTTTCACTATTTCTGCACCTTCAGCCAGGGAAACTCAGCACCTACTTTTGTACTAGTTGGATTATTCTCTCAGCTCAATCTACCAAAGGGTTGGATTATAGTTTAAATATTGGAGAGAGGAGTGCTCTGTATACTACCTTGAGCCTCAAATAAATAAATGAATTGCACAAGACTTTCAAGGGAAAAAGCAAGTCCTGTAATGGTACAGTATTTTTTAAGAAACTGTGTTCCATTTTGTCAGTTTTCTAAGAATTTGGAATATGCAGTAATAACTCAGGAAAAGATACATAGTAAAATAGATCACTTTTCTTTAACAAAGATTGTTATCTCTCTTTTTTTAATTCATATCTTCTAAGAAAAAGATCTACAGAAGATTTAAAATTGTCTGATGACTTCTTTGTGTCATTTTTCCATACTTACGGATTAAAAAATGATAAAATACAGTTTATCAAGAAGCGAGGGATGATGTAACCAATGTCAAGTCTCTTGCAGTAGACCACACCTGATGTTAGTGGTACCCAGAGACCAATTTCAGACACTCTGAAGTTACAGATGGATGAACCATAAAATTCTGACCATCCCATATGCCGATACGTTCCCTGCAAATTAAATGGCTGTTCTCCAGCAGAGAGATTTCAAAGGGAACATAGTGTGGTCTTTATTAGTCCAGTGGGTGGTGAGGAAGACATCTGAATTCATTTTACCAGAGGTCCTTGGATAACTTTCATGGCAGAACTGAAGGCTGCTTTGATAACAAAAATGTCATAACTTTCACAAAAGTAAAATGGTAAGATACTAGAGGTATCAGATAACTAAAGATATCATAGCTTTTTATAAGTCTTGTTTAACAACAATATATCAAATTGTGTGTGTGTGTGTGTGTGTGTGTGTTGTAGTAAATAAGCTGTTATCCAAATTCCAGAATGAAGTTTGTGTATGTGAAAAGACTATGTTGTAAATGTTATCCTTGTTAAAATTCTATAGTGTTCACAGATCATTTAAAATGGATTTACTATCAGTCCCAAAACACCAGATGGCGACCTAGGAGACCACAATTTCTCAATAATTATTATAATTCTAAATGACAAATCATTAGCTCATCCTCCCAACTTCCCAGGCCCCTTCCTACTATCTCTGAACCTTAAATAAATAGCAACACTGAAGTTCTTACTAAAAGAAAAAGTAGAGGGCAGGAAACTCAGAAATTCCTAATCTTCAAGGAGCAGTGGCCTTTTGGAACTATAGATGCTGATTTATTCATCTTGTACATGTGGAAAATTAATGCGGCTTTAACATAAGCAAGAATGCTTTGAATTTAAATTAACACCTTGAGGAAGAACAGGCCATTACCTCAAATGATTTGATTATAATTTTATTCAGTGAACTAAATGAAAGATGACATTTATGATTTCCCACATGACTTTAACTGGTAGGGCAAGAAAACAAAAATATTAAGGGTCTTTTTTTCTACAGAAGATAGGTCCTCCTTGCAACTAATGCACATGCAACCGATATTAAATTCAAGTCAAAGAACCTACTTATTTTCATTGCATATAATTTATACTCCTTGAATGTTGTTTAATAAGGTCATAAAAAATGCCAGATGGAGTATTTCATAATACTTTATATAAACTGCTTTTACAATCTAGCCTTTGTTGCAAAGTTCAAAGTGACAACTGGAATGCATGGGTTTTTAGAAGCCCCAGTTTTCTCTAGTACCAAATGGGATACCTTAATTTTTAATATATATTTTCAAGTCTTGGTAATTGGGAGCAGGACATTTCTTTCTTACTGATGTGTCAGTGCTGATATTTTCCAACATTTTTTAAAACCAAGAAATCTAACAAAGGTTTTAATTACTTTTAATTTTTTTTGATTATCAAATGTAAATTTTACATGTTATTTTATTATGCAGTAAATCAAAGTCTGAACAATATCTAATATGCTACCACAACAGTGGTACCGTCTCTTTTCAGGTTCTGATCACAAATTTCCAATACTCTTCACATGCTAAAGGTCATACCTAGAGTTTTATTAGATTTTTCAGCTGTGTTTTGCATTTATGACGTCGGTTACAGAACACAGCTTCACATATTAAATAATGCAAATCAAGAAACACTGATCCTTGCACATACATTTGTATTTCATGGACAGTGCACGGCTGTCAAAAATGGCTATCAACACATTAAAACAATGAAAACAATGTCAGTGAAATAAAAAGTCAACATTGGTTAGCCAGGATTTATTTATTATTTTGGAAATTTTATATTGCTGCCTACTTGCTCACGGTGACCCAAAGTGGATCTAACAAGGCGATACAGGTAGTCCTCGACGTACGACCATTATTTAAAGTTACAACCGTGCTGAAAAATTGACTTACAATATGTAAGTTAAGGTCCTTGCCACACCCCCTGATCACATGATTAAAAATTTGGGTGCTTGGTAGCCTGCCCACACTTACAACCACAGGGGCGCTTCAACTTCTTCCCTCTATCTCTTCCCCCATCACTGCTCTTCTGGCCATCTGCACCCTGCCTTTGTACTGCCCCGCTTCCCCCCCCCCCCATGGGTGTACCAAGGTGCAAGAATTCATTCATTTCATTCATTCATTTATTGAATTTCTATGCCGCCCAATCCTGAGGGACTCCGGGTGGCTTACAGAAATGAAAAAAAATTAAACAGAATTTTTAAAAACAATGGGACACAACAAAGTTAAAAAAAGGAACACAACAAATACCCAATCGAAAGGGGGTTGGACCTCAATCAAGGGGTGAACATCCCCAGGCCTGCTGGAAAAGCCAGGTTTTAATGGCTTTGCGAAAGGCCATGAGAGTGGGCAGGGCCCGGATCTCCAGGGGCACCTCATTCCATAGGGCCGGAGTGGCAACAGAGAAGGCCCTACTCCTAGGTGTCGCAGCCAGAATTGTCCCGCTGAAGGCACCCGGAGAAGGTCCATCCTGTGCGATCTTATTGGTCTAAGGGAGGTATGTGGCAGAAGACGGTCTCGCAGGTATCCGGGTCCTAGGCCATGTAGGGCTTTAAAGGTGATAACCAGCACCTTGAATCGTGCTCGGAGACCAATGGGCAGCCAGTGCAGAGTTCTACAGGTGTTTATTCAACCCCCAAAGATGTCCTTGGAAAACGTCCATTGCACAGATCCGGATTCCAAGCTCAACCCAGAGTCACTGGGTAACCAAGTCCAATGGGCACACACAAAGTCCAAGAAAGCAGTCCACAATTCGGATGGGTCAGGAATACATGGCACAAACACAAGGCTCAGAACTGGGCATGTTACTCCAAAAACACTTATGGTAAGTCCTCCAGGTAGGATTAATAGGCCATGCCAGTGCAGCTGTTCATGACAGGCGAAGTTGCCTCCTTGTGAGAACTCTAACTGACCAGCATTGTGCCTGTCTCCTCTCTATTTGTCCTTGGATTAAAAAGAGATATGGATTCCACCTCTTTCTTATTGCTAAGGGGAACAGTTGTTCCCGGTTCTTGCTCGCCTGCCTCAGCCTCAGCCTCAGTCTGTCCCTTGTCCGATCGACCCAGTTGAGGCCCCTCTATCAGGCTAGCACTCTCTGATCCCCGATCCTGACCAACACTTGGCTCCATGCTTTTCTCTGTTGACTCACCTTCGTCCTCTGAACTCCCATCCGCTGAAGGGTCTGGAGGTGGATCAGCTTTGTAGTATAGCAAGCAGCCCCAGAACTGCACAACTCTGCAGCTGCTTGCCATGCCTTGGGATGCCTCAGCAAGCATTCATTTACCCATTTGTTCCCCCCCCCATCCCTATGGCTTCCCAACCTGCCTCAGAAAGCCATGTCAGCAAGCGTTCTTTTGCTCCTCAGCCAGCACCAGCAAGTACTACGGAAACCTCCACCACAGATTTCTCAAGATAGCACAGCCTTAACCAGGGGTGTCAAACTCAAGGCCCGTGGGCCGAATCCAGCCCATGGAGTGCTTAGATTTGGCCCACAGGGTCATCCTGGACACAGCAATAAGGTCCAAACCATGGTGCCACTGCCAGCAGAAATGGAGCTAGAGAGGGCCATGCATGGACCTCCCCAGTTCTGTTTTCGCTAGCAGAGGGGCCGTCACAGCTGAAAATGGAGATTGGGAGCCCGTTTTCAGTGGCAGAGTGCTTGGGCCGCCACAGGCGCCCCCGACATGAGTGATTTGCAGTGGTGGGTTTCAAATTTTTTTAGAATCTCTTCTGTAAGTGTGGCCTGCTTTGTGGGAGTGGCTTGCCCACCATGTGGCCAGGTGGGAGTGGCTTGCCAGCCAAGTGACTCTGTGGGCATGGCCAACTTGTAAAATGTGATGAAACTCACTTAACAATGCTCTTGATTAGCAACCAAAAGGTTTGGCTCAGAAACTTTTGAAACAAGCAACTCTTAAAGCTGTCAAGTTACAAGACCCTTGTAACCCTTTAGAAGACCCCTAACTTTTTAGAAAAAAAACCCAGGGGTGTTCAAACTTGAAAGCTTTAAGACTTGTGGACTTCAACTCCCAGAATTCCTCCTCTCCCTCTTCATCTTGATGATGTGTGGACAGGCGGGGGGGGGAGGGTATTTAGGTATTTAGGTATTTATTGGGATTTATATGCCGCCCTTTTCCCTGAGGGGACTCAGGGCGGCTTACAACCACAGGGGAGGGGAAGTGCAAGGTCAAAACAAAACAATATGTGAACAACAGAAAAATAATAAAACCCAACTTTCATTCAGCAATCAAACAAACACTCGGGCGGGTAATTAGGAGCCTATCCCCAGGCCTGCTGGGAGAGCCAGATCTTGAGGGCTGCGCGGAAGGTCTGGATAGTGGTGAGGGTACGGATCTCCATGGGGAGCTCGTTCCATAGGGTCGGGGCAGCAACAGAAAAGGCTCTCCTCCGTGTGGTCGCCAGTCGGCATTGACTGGCAGATGGAATTCGGAGGAGGCCCAGTCTGTGCGATCTAATTGGTCGATTTAGGGAGGTAATCGGCAGAAGGCGGTCTCTCAAGTACCCAGATCCACTACCATGGAGTGCTTTAAAGATGGTCATCAGTATCCTGAAGCGCACCCGGAGACCAACAGGTAGCCAGTGCAGCTCGCGGAGGACAGGTGTAACGTGGGCGAACCGCGGTGCGCCCACTATCACTCGCGCGGCTGCATTTTGGACTAGCTGTAGTCGCCGGATGCACTTCAGGGGCAACCCCATGTAGAGCCCATTGCAGTATTCCAGTCTAGAGATCACAAGGGCTCGAGCGACTGTTGTGAGAGCCCCCCGATCTAAATAGGGCCGCAACTGACGGACCAGGCGAACCTGGGCAAATGCCCCCTGGTCACAGCCGACAGCTGGTGATCAAGAGTCAGCTGTGGATCCAGGAGGACTCCTAAGTTGCGGACCCTATCTGAGGGGTATAGAATTTGACCCCCCAGCCTAAGTGTTGGTATATTAGCCAAATTATTGGGGGGGAAACACAACAGCCACTCGGTCTTATCCGGGTTGAGTACCAGTTTGTTAACACTCATCCAGTTCTTAACGGCCTCCAGCCCCTGGTTCATCACGTCCACCGCTTCATTGAGTTGGCACGGGGCGGACAGATACAATTGTGTATCGTCCGCATATTGATGGTATTTTATACCGTGCCTCCGAATGATCTCGCCCAGCGGTTTCATGTATATGTTGAATAGTAGGGGTGATAGGACCGAACCCTGAGGTACCCCACATGTTAGGGGCCTCAGGGACGATCTCTGCCCCCCGACTAACACCGACTGCGACCTGTCCGAGAGGTAGGAGGAGAACCACCGCAGAACAGTGCCTCCCACTCCCACCTCCCGCAGTCGTCGCAGAAGGATACCATGGTCGATGGTATCGAAAGCCGCTGAGAGGTCAAGGAGAGCCAGGATGGATGCATAGCCTCCATCTCTGGCCCTCCAGAGATCATCGGTCAATGCGACCAAAGCGGTTTCTGTGCTGTAACCAGGTCTGAAGCCGGACTGGAAGGGGTCAAGATAGCTAGCTTCCTCCAAGGTCCGTTGAAGCTGAAAGGCCACCACCTTCTCAACAACCTTCCCAATAAAGGGAAGGTTGGAGACAGGACGAAAGTTGTTTAAAATGGCTGGATCTAACGATGGTTTCTTCAGGAGGGGTCTCACCACCGCCGTTTTGAGTACGGCGGGGAAGTGCCCCTCCCGAAGGGAGGCGGTGACAACCGCCTGGATCCAGCCATGTGTCACCTCCCTGCTGTTAGCCACCAGCCAGGAGGGACACGGGTCCAAAATACAAGTGGAGGCGCTTACAGCTCGGATGGCCTTGTCCACATCCCCAGAGGCAACTTCCTGGAACTCAACCCAGAGCTGATGTGGCAAATAGTCCTCCTGTGTCTCAGCTGGATCTACTGCGGTGGAGTCCAGGTCCGATCGAAACCGAGCTACTTTGTCCGCCAAGAATTGAGCATAGTCCTCAGCCCTACCCTGCAAGGGGTTTCCCGCCTCCCTCCTATTAAGGAGGGAGCGGGTTATCCTAAACAGGGCGGCTGGGCGCGATTCGGCGGACGCAACCAGGGAAGAAATATATGATCTTTTTGCAGTTCTTAATGCTCGGACATAGTCCCTGGTGCAGGTAGTTAAGAGTGCTCGGTTTGCTTCGGACCTGTCGGACCTCCACTGGTGCTCTAGGCATCTCCTCCGGCGTTTCTTCTCCCGGAGTTCCTCGGTGAACCAGGGAACTCTCCGGGATCCACTGACCCGGAGGGGCCGTAGTGGCGCAATCCGGTCGAGAGACTCCGACGCCGCCGAGTGCCAAGCGGTGGCCAGAGTCTCCGCCGAACTGTGGGCGAGGGTATCAGGAATAACCCCAAGCTCCGTCTGGAACCTCAGAGGGTCCATAAGTCGCCTGGGGCGGAACCACCTGGTCGGTTCCTCCTCCCTACGGTGGGGGTTTGGCCTCCGGAAGTCAAGCCTCAGTAGGCAATGGTCTGACCACGACAGGGGTATGATCTCGTTACCCTCAGACCAAGATCACACATCCACTGCTCCGAGAGGAATACGAGGTCGAGCATGTGACCCGCTGCGTGGGTTGGGCCCCGAATTACTTGGGTCAAGCCCATGGCTGTCATGGAAGCCATGAACTCCTGCGCCCCATCAGAGCGTTCACCGAGCGATGGCAAATTGAAGTCCCCCAGAACTATAAGCCTGGGGAACTCAACTGCCAGCTCGGCTACTGACTCGAGGAGCGAGGGGAGGGATGCTGCAACGCAGTTGGGAGGCAGGTACGTTAGCAGCAAACCCACTTGACCCTTGAGGTCCAACTTTATCAGCAGGGACTCACACCCGACAAGCTCCGGAGCAGGGACCCTACGAGGTAACAGAGATTCCCGGATTACAATAGCCACACCGCCACCCCTTCCCTGGGCTCTCGGCTGATGAAGCACCTGAAATCCCTCTGGGCACATCTCTACAAGGGGGACTCCTCCTTCTGTGCCCAGCCAGGTTTCAGTAATACATGCCAGGTCTGCCCTCTCGTCAACAATTAAGTCCCGGACGAGGGGAGCTTTGTGAACAACAGACCTGGCATTTAGCGACAACAGCCTGAGACCAGGGTCCTGACTACTCGCGCCATCTGGTCTTGGAGTGGGACTCCTAGGGCCGGAAGGAGGGATCCCTGTAATGTAGCGAACCCTCCTTCCCCGATAATGGCCAGCCCTAAGGTCCCCGCCGTATCTGCCTCTCCCTGTCACGACCGCTATGCTCCGACCCACTCCCATGTCCATGGTCCCCCCAACCACCCCGGTTCCTCCCGCCTTCCCCAGCAGGTCCTCCGAGTCAAACATTCTCATTTATCCACTCTAACAATTCCCACATAAAAAATTTAAAACATATAAAATACAGAGGTAACAATTACTAAAAGTGGGCCATTCATTCAATTCCATTCAACTCCCATACACTCAACATTCTATTTAAAATTGCGCAGTTATAGTATATAATAATATGGAAACAGTGGAGGAAGCGATGGTCTGCTCCTCTCCCTTCTTATGTCCTGGGGAACTGTCCTTAGCCACCAAGTCAAAAGTACGTAGTATATAAGGTGGCTGTAGACAAACAAGATTGAGTATAGAGCTCCAAAGTTCGTAAACGGCATCCGTATAGTCTTGCCCCACTGGTGGAGGTTAGCGGGCTGTATATTCGAGAGTCTCTTTCCCAAAGATATATAAGGGCCCCAATGTAGGAGACCAGAGTTCGAGACTAACTTGCACCGCTCTTGCAAATGGAAGGAAAAATGCTGGTATTCTCGGGGTTCAGTTCTTATCCCTGCAGTCGCCATCCTCTATTTCTCCCTGCCGGTTGGCCACAGTCCCACTCCTCCTAATGGTTAGGTGAGCAGGGAGTTAGGTCCGGAGGGGGCTATAACGATGATAAATAGTAAAACAGCAGATGATAAATAGTAAAAATAGGTAACGGATAATAAAGTGAGCAGAAATAGATCCGAGGGGGGGGGGGGCGTCTAGGGCAATAGCAAGCACGTCCATTCAATCTGCAGATTCAGTGCAGCCTCCAACAGCTTCCGACAGCCCCCTTCTTTAAAATAAACTAAGTTGAAGATTCACCCCTCTCAGCTCACTAGTTACCAAGACTCACAATCTCAGTCACAACCACTCAGCTCCAGCATAGTCAGCAAGCTGGCCGGAGAGGAGGATGTAAAAATGAGTGCTGTGAGTCAGCTGTTTGGCGCCGCCATTTCCTCCACGCTTCCCTTCCAGCCTCAGCAGCCGCTGTTCCGCTGTTCTGGGATGACTGCTAGGACCAGGGGCCAGCAGGTAATTGGCCAGGGGGCTCACCAGCAGCACCAGGAGCTACCAGAAAAGACCAAAGATGGTAAAGTGGTAGGGGAGGCTCCGAACAGGCTCCGAACGCCCGCGCGCCGCTCTCACCGCCGCGCGCCGCCGTCGCCGCCGTCCTCGCACAGCTGGGTAGCCCGGGCTGCCGCTGTAGTAAAAATGCGAGCCTCCGGATTTCAGCGGGTCCTATGGGTTCCGGAGCTCTTGGGCTCTCCCAGGAGCTGTTCCCAACAATTTTTGCGGTCCGTTTGGAGGCTTCCTGGTGCTTTTTCGCCAAGTTAATGTGGAGCGAAAAAGCCCGGTCGCCATTCCAAACCCGCACATGCGCACATGCACAAGAGACTAATATAAATAAGGGAACTGGAACTGGTTCTAAACGGCACTGTAGATTTGTGGAACCTCTTCTATAGATGAGGTTAGAACTGGTAGGAACCCACCCCTGGTGATGTCGAGCTCGCCATGCCTACCCTGGCTACCCCCACCCTGGCCCCGAGGCCAAACACAACCCTGATGTGTCCCTCAATGAAATCGAGTTTGATACGCCTGGCTTTAACCAACCTTGCATAGGAAATGTTTGTTGGAAAAGCTGGGTCTAAAAAATAGACAGCAAAGGCAGTGAGGCCTCAGAAGGCAAAAGGTTGGTGAGGGGAACTGGGAGAGAAGGCAGCTGGGTGAATGAATGCTTGCTGAGGCTTCCCAGGACATGGAGAGCAGCCAAAGAGCTGTGTGGTTCTGGGGCTGTTTGCTGCCTTGCAAGGCAGGGTGCAGGGAGTCAAAAGAACAGAGGGGGGGGGAGATAGGTGCATGGGGGGAGTTGAAACACCCCTGTGTTCATAAATGGAGGCGGGCTGCCAAATGCCCAAATTAGGATCCCGTGACCATAACGGCGCTGCAACAACCATAACTTGGGCACAGGTTGGAAGTGCATTTTTTTTTAGCATAGCCATAATTTTGAACAGTTACTGAGGCCTTCTCTGGATTCCATCTGCCAGCCAATGTCGGCTGGCGACCCCCCGGGGGAGAGCCTTCTCTGTTGCAGCTCCGGCTCTCTGGAACGAGCTCCCCGTGGAGATCCGGACCCTTACGACCCTCCAGGCCTTCCGTAAAGCCACTAAGTCCTGGCTGCTCCGGCAGGCCGGGGGCTGTTGAAGTATCCAGCCCCACGGTAACTATGAATGTTGATGTATTTTAATTTGTTTGTTTGTCTTATTTATTCCCTTCCCCTGTTTATTTTAAGCCGCCCGGAGTCCTCTGAGAGTGGGCGGCATACAAGACTAATAAACAAACAACAAACAACAAACAAATGGTTGTAAATCAAGGACTACCTGTATTTTGCCATGATAAACTACAGGTAGTCTTCAACTTACAGCAGTTCATTTACTGACCATTTGAAGTCACAGTGATACTAAAAAAAGGTAACCTCTGACCATTTTTCACACTTAGGACCATTGGAGCATCTCCATGGTCTTGTGATCAAAACTGAGATGCTTGGCAACTGACACACCTTTATGATGGTTGCAATGCCCTGGAGTCATGTGATCCTCCCTTGTGATCTTCTGACAAGCAAAGTCAATGGGGAAGTCAGATTCACTTAACAACCGTGTTAGTAACTTAACAGCTACGTGATTCACTTAACAACTGTGACATGAAAGGTCATAAAATGCAACAAAACTCATTTAACACATAAATTGTGGGAGCAATTCTGGCCATAAGTCGAGAACTGCCTGTACTGGCTTGACAAAAATTAAAACCAACAAATGTTTTCTACTGTTTTTACCTTGAAACTATTAAATATTTTAAACCATGGAGAAATTCTACTGATGAAGAAAGACAAAGGATGGAAGAAATACGGAGGGGAACATTTCTGGGAGCCATATAATCAACTTTGAGTCAATCTGATCACCTAAACCCGGTTTTTTCCCCCATCTAGCTTTCCTATGGGAAATTTTGACTTTGTGTTTATTTTTCCTTACTTAAGATACTAGCTATTGAAAATAGATTCCCAGCCACAATCAAGCTCATTTTACACACATGTACACAAGGAGATGCCCAAGAATACAATGTGCAAATGAATCCTGTAGTTTTCTAGACATAAGTGCTGGCAGTTCTTGCATAAAAATACTAAATCATATCATAATAATTTTTTTTGAATTGGAAGGGGTCATTTAGGCAAGCAAATCCAACCCTGCAAATTAAACCATTCCCCAAATCATAAATGCATGGCACAAAATAGAGAACAAACCAATCAGGACAAGATTCAGTAGTGCATCTGCATTTATAAGACAAAAGCTATTCCTTTGAAGACAGCAAAGCCCTACATTTTGGACAGAGAGGACCACTGGTTTGAAAGAAGGGTCAAAGGGGCCACCTATGTCAAAATTGAACAGCCCTCTCTCAACAGAGGGGGAGGGATACAACATCTTCTATCTCCGATCTACAGTCCTTTCAACAGTTCCAAGAAGGCTCAACATCCATTGGCTCAGGTGACCCTGTCAACACAGATAAACCTCCAAGAGGCCTAAATCACTCTCTAAAAGAATGCAAATGACCAACTGTCTGTAAGGAGTATAGATCCTTCCCTTCCCCACCCTCCAATGAAAGTTGAAGAAGCTTCTTGGATGAGAAGCGAAACATCTTCAGTTGCTTCTTGAAAAAGCACTTTTGGGACAGCCATGACCTGGATGATTGAGAAACTCCATAGATGTTCCCCAAAGATAATCAGCCTTTGCTCACTTTCTTTCTTGGTTACTTCATCATTTCTTTCTTTTAAAATTTTTTATTTTATTTTATCAATTTCATACATACATTCACAATTATATGATCTCATAACTGTTATTAATAATATGTATTTATAACAATTTTTTCCCTACAGTTGACAATATACTTGAAGATTGCTTTCTTACCATCCCATAGATCCATCTTATCTTATAACGGTCCTACTTCTTCTTCCCTCCCTCCCTCTTTCCTTCCCTCATTTCTTCTCTCCTGCTCTCCTTCCTTCCCTCCTTCCTTCCCTCCCCTCTTCCCTCCTAAGGTGGCGCAGTGGTTAAATGCAGCACTGCAGGCTACTGCTAGATCAGTAGGTCAGCGGTTCAAATCTCACCGGCTCAGGGTTGACTCAGCCTTCCATCCTTCCGAGGTGGGTAAAATGAGGACCCAGATTGTTGGGGGCAATATGCTGACTCTCTGTAAACCGCTTAGAGAGGCCTGAAAGGCCTATGAAGCGGTATATAAGTCTACTGCTATTGCTATTGCTATTGCTATTGCTCCTTCCCTCCTTCCTTCCCTCCTTCCTTCCTTCCCTCCTTTCTTCTCTCCTTCTCTCCTTCCTTCCCCCTTCCTTTCCTCCTTCCTTCCCCCCTTCCTTCTCTCCTACATTCCCTTCTTCCTTCCCTCCTTTCTTCTCTCCTTCTCTCCTTCCTTCCCTTCTTGCTTCCCTCCCTCCTTCCCTCCCTCCTTCCTACCCCCCTTTCTTCTCTTTCTTCTCTCCTTCCTTCCTTCTTCCTCTCCTTTCCCTTCTCTCCTTCCCCTTCCTCCCCTTTACCCTTCCCCTCTTCTTCCCATTCCTCCCCTCTTTCCTACTCTTACATTCCCTCCCATTCTTCCTCTGCCTTTCCCTTTCTCCTATTCCTCTTCTTTCTCCTCTCCTTCCTATCTTTCCTTCATTATTTCTATAGTATTCACAGTATTGTGTTTATATTGTTATAAATCATAGTTTTATTTTTTAATATTATAAACTGCCCAGAGTTATCCTGTGGCAAGATGGGAAGCTAGTACATTTTACAAATAAATGAATTAAATCATCGCAGGTTTTTTTTTTTTTAATTATATCATTCAGCCAGAATCTGCTTTCTTATAGCTACAATACATTATGCTGTGTCACTTATTTTGGAATAAAATAAAATAGGTCTGGTCCTTTTTCTCTTTGGTATCTTTTCGAGACTGTTGTTCCTCTTACTTTTTAGTCTCTTGATGATCATTTTTCTTTTCTTTTCAAAAACTGTTCCACTTGGTTTGAAACCGTCAGTCCAGTCTGGACATAACACTCACAATAGTGTCTGACCAACTCAGAATAAATGTTTTAAAATACCAACTGCTGAACCCTAATAGTGCATTGGGAAAGTACACTACAAGCAGTGTAAAATTTTATTTGCCTTTTTTGCAGCTATTGCTGACATGTTTGTAGTCAGCTACTATTCAGATTCTGCCCACAAGTACTATGATAAATCAATGAGTGGAGGGCTGAAGCTGTCAGCGTTCCAAATACCATGCAGAATTAAATCAGAGTCAAGGGCAAAACTATGCTTAAAGTTCCAATTTAATAAGAGGCATGTTGGCATCGTGCTGTGGGATTCCAACTCTGGAAGTTACATCAGAATCCCACCCAGTTAAAAGTTCATGATCTTGTCCCCACACCCACAGTCCATCACATGGTCCAATCTTCTTCTTCCACTCTGGCGTCTCCACCCAGCTGCTTCCGATCAGGTGTGAAAGTGTGGAGACAAAGGGTGACCTTGACTTCTAGCAAAGAGTGAAAAACAATACATTCCACAATCCTACTCCTTCTATTCCCCCCTCCCATCGACTATACTTAAAGAAACAGCATAATGAAATAAGAGAAAGTGTGGCAGGCCAAAATTCTAAAAGGAATATAAATGCAGGCCTGACAGAAGCTTTGGCTGAGGAAGAATATGGCAGAGGCAAGCTGATCCAGACAAGTGGGTGAACAAGTGACCAGAGGGGGCGCCAGATGTGATGGAAGTGAACTGACCAAGGCGAATGAGCAAGCCAGTGACCAGACGGGGTTCCAGACATACCAGGAGACAGTAGAGATGAGCTGACCCAGATGAGATGTGCCAGCAGGTGGCGGAGGTGATCTGAACTGGGCAAATGGAGGTGCCTGGTTGAGAGATCAGAATGGATTGATGTTCAGAATGACAGACACTGAAATACCCGGTGAGTGACTGTGTAGCGGGGGAAGAGCCTGAAGAAAGGGTGTCAAGGAATTTGGACTTGAGCGGCCCTTTCGGGGGTGGCACTACACAGGTATCCTGCATTCTGTCCTGCCATTTTGTCTGTTTTGATCATCCCTGCAGATGGCGTTCTGTAAAGAACTGCTGTTCTAATGCAAGGCTTCACAGGCTGAACTTGGAATTCAATAAAATGTGGTTCTTGAAGGCTGCGTGGTCCTCTTATACAAAACAACAAAAGAGCAACAACAGGAGAACAGTCAAAATCATCACCTCCCGCAAAGTAATATTTCACCTCCAACCGTTGTTTTGTTACATTTAGCTTTTTTTTAAAAAAAAAACCTTAAAGGATATTTTTATTCTATGAAGGTAACATAACAAAAGATGACACAACGAAAAAGATCCTTTGAGTTGATTAACCACAACTCTGAATGGCTTCTTTTGGTGCTCTTTTATAATTCTGAATTCAAATGGCAACTTTGTGCATCCTTGCTTTGAACAGAATGAGGCTTAATCCTTCGTGATTTGGCATAGGATTGAATTCTCTTCCCCAGCTACCTAATAAACACATAAAAGCTTAGATTTTTTTCCCCCTGCATGCTTGGCTTCTCCAGATTATGTAATATAACATTGCAATGTGCAAGTGTTCAGGGAAGTTTAAAATGCCACCTTGCTATGCGTTACATACTACGTTCTTTGTGACTCAGAGTGTGGGAAACAGTCATTTGAGTTCATTTTCATGACAGAAGCACTGAACCACGTTAACACAAGGGAAGATGTAGGAAACACTTTTACTGGCTGTGTTTATTCTCAACCAGCAGACGCGGCTACCATCCACATTGTGACTTACATAAGGTTAACTGCTGAGTACAATAACCAAAGTGTGACTCTCTCCCCTGGCTTGTGTTAGTCATCATTTCTGAACATTTGTCAGGCTTAATGTGCTACAGCAGACTGTAGGTCACAGTGTGTCATTTCCAAATGAACTTTGACTTTTCCCCTCCTGGGGTCTAAGAGCCAGTCACGTTAACCTAAGAATCTGTGCCTTAAGGAGGAAGAGCTGAATTTCCAGGGAATCTTTGATAGCTAAAAGGGAACTTGTGGCAACCAAAACCTGTGACCATGGTTTAGAAAAGGATGTAGGGGCTTCGTTTTGAGGGGGGAGGGCATACCATACCCCCAAATGAAGTGCATACTGAAAGTTATAAACAATATTTAAAAGAAATGCTGCCTTATGGGTTTTGGAAAGAGTCAGTTAGGCCAACCAATTATGCGCAACCATGCTAAATAGTGGTGGGATTCAAAATATTTTACTACTGTGGGCGTGGCTTGGTGGGTATGGCGTGTCATGGTTTGGTGGGCGTGGCAGGGGAAGGGTACTGTAAAATCTCCATTTCATCCTGATCAGCTGGGACTCGGGAGGCAGAGAATAGATGGGGGCGAGGCCAGCCAGTGGTGGTATTTACCAGTTCTCCGAACTACTCAAAATTTCCGCTGCTGGTTCTCCAGAACTGGTCAGAACCTGCTGAATACCACCTCTGATGCTAGACTGAAAGGTTCTTGCTCCAGACAGTGACATCAATCCCAGGTTCTTAGGTTACCACACATCTCTTGTATTTTTTCATGTCTTTTCTGATATTTGGTCTCAGCTACTATTTCTGAATATAGGGTGGAGCAGAAGGAAGGAGCTGGGACTTATTGATTTGCCCAAGTAATAGCAGACGATGGAAAGGACTATGGATGGAATATAAATGCAGGGTTATTATTCTCATGACTTTTTCTTTTAGAACAGAGCAGAATTATTAGGCATGGAGCCAACTGGGTGACTTTAGGCTAATCACTCTCTCTCTTTGCTGAACCCATTTCACAAGATTGGGGGGAAATAGGAGGAAAGAGGAGTATTAAGTATATTTGCTGCTTTGAGTTATTATAAAATAAAATAAAGTCAGGATATAAATAAATAACAAGTTTAAAAAATTATCAGTAAAGCAGGCTGAGTGCTAAGGGAGAAATAGCAACCATAATATAAAATTGCCTAAATTTTGGTTTTCTTATTACTAAGCAATTCAAACAACATAAATGTGCATAGGATTATAGACCCATGAAAATCAAGTGTGCATCCAGCTGTTTATGGAATGTGGCCAAGCTATTCATATGTTCTTTAACAACGGATGTAAAATCTTCCATAATCTTTATGATCCTCATCTTCTCAAAAACACACAGTGAAATGCATAAATTGTCAATAGCACTCGATACAGTTGGTGACTGAAATAAAACTTTAATTGAATCATCGGGAAAAGCCCATTTTAATCTGTAGTGTTGAAAGTCAAAGGCATTTTGCTGGGATTCTTTTGAACTTCCTTCAATTCGGGCATATTTAATAGGGAGTGAAAAAGAAAACATTAAAATGTTTTTTTTTCCTTTTTGTTGCATACTTGTTGTGTCATAAATTATGAGTGTTCATTTTAAATAATAACATTATCATTACTGAAGACGGAATGCAAATTTAAACAACCAGTTCAGCAATTACTTGACATGAAGGGAATTAATCTGTTGAGACAGATGTTGTTTGAAATGTAATCCCCCTGTGTTCAGTAAAATTTACTCTTAGAAACCATGGGTATTGAATTGCAATGTTAATATTCTCAAAGGCGGGCAACTCCAGAAGGGATAATTAATTGCTAATTTATATGCAGTCCTTGTTTTACAACCACAATTGAGACAAGAATTTCTGTGGTTAAACAAGGCTTTTGTAAAATTAAGTGGTGTCTAATTCTACAGTCTTTTTTTGCCATGGTTATTAAGTGAATCACTGGAATTATTAAGTGAATCATGTGATCGTTTAGCAAATACAGCTTTCCCCACCGAGTGCTTGTCAGAAGCTGGCTGGGACGGATGCAAATGGCTATCATCAGAGTTAGTATTCAGCTGGTTCGGACTGATTGGGCAAACCAGTAGTGCTGACAATCAGTTGCCCCCACCCACCCTTTCCTATCCTGTCCTTAATTTCCTGCTTTCTAGCTCATCTTAATTGTGCGGCACAGCTATTTCCCCCCTCGCTGTTCTACTTACCTTTGCTGACTTGGATGCTCCATTTTCAGTGCTGCGTGCAAGTGCTTTAGGCACACGCACATGTAAAGCATGCACTTACCGAACTGGTTGTTAAACCCATCACTGACTATCATGTGATTCCGGGATGCTGCAACTATCATAAATACTTGCTGGTTTCAAAGGGCTTATAGGAACAACACCCCCCACCCCCGATTAAAATATTCTTTATTCTTAATATTAAAAAGAGGCAAGATAGAATATTTCCCCTAAAGGAGAAATGGAGAAAAATCTTAACAAAGGCAGAAAGCAGCTCCAGTCTTCCTGCCATAGGAAAACAGCTTCAAGCACAGAGGTGGGTTGTTACTGGTTCGCACTGGTTCAGGCAAAATGGTAGTGGAAATGGCAACTGGGCTGCTGAACTGGTAGGGACGGCAGGCTCGCCATGCCCCTGAACTGGTTCCCCAGTTGCTGAGGCATTTTTTTTTTACATTTTTAATGTTCTGCGCATGTGTAGACCTATTTAAAGGCAACTGCACATGAGTGTGGAGTGAATCAGCAGTAATGCTGGCAGAAACCTAGCGTTAAGCTTGAAAAGGTTAGACTTTAGGAACAGAGATTTTGTATCCATTCAGAAAAACTGGACCAATTGATTCATAAAAAAAGAAACTCCAAATAAGCAACACAATAGGCAAGCCAAAGCTGACAAGATTAGCTCGGACAAAGACCTAGGATTTGTATTCCCTTTTGCCTGTAAAGCCAGCCATGACCCCATAGAAATCTGGCAACAGCCATTAAAATATTGAAGGACATATCCTTGCACAGGAACAGATATCTCAATCACAAATCCCCAATGAATGCATAAAAGCCCACCTACTTTCAACCCCATTTTGTCAGCCACCCCAAAACATTCTGTTGTCACTAGCTTCTGGCTGCTAACTAAACAGAGACCTCCTTTCCTGCAGCCTGACTCCCTTTTATTTCCAGTGTCTTTCTCCCATCTTGGAACTGGACCAGATTTTTTTCTTCTGACAAGCTCGAATTATGATCTTGTGACCATAAGGATTCTGCAACAGTCGTAAGTGTTGAGGACCAGTGGTCACTTTTTTCAGTTCTGTTGTGTTTGAGTTTGAGTTTATTAGGGCTTGTATGCTGCCCACTCTCGAAAGACTCAGGGCGGCTTACAGAAAAAAAGGGAGGGGAACATATAAAAATTAAAAGTACAAACGTTTAAAATCACACAACATTTATAACATAAAGTGGGCCTGGATAAATCAACAGCCCCAGGCCTGCTGGAAGAGCCAGGTCTTAATTGCTTTGCGGAAGGCCGGGAGAGTAGTAAGGGTCTGGATCTCCACAGGGAGATCGTTCCATAAGGCCGGAGCAGCTACAAAGAAGGCCCTTCCCCGGGGGGTCGCCAACCGACATTGGCTGGCAGATTGAATCCGGAGAAGGAGCAGCTACAAAGAAGGCCCTTCCCCGGGGGGTCGCCAACCGACATTGGCTGGCAGATTGAATCCGGAGAAGGCCTAATCTGTGCGATCTTATAGGTCTCTGGGAGGTAAATGGCAGGAGGCGGTCTCTCAGGTAGCCAGGTCCTAAACCATGAAGGGCTTTAAAAGTAATGACTAGCACCTTGAAACGAGTCCGGAGACTAATAGGAAGCCAGTGCAGTTCGCGGAGGATAGGTGTAACGTGGGTGTACCTAGGTACGCCCACAATCGCTCGCACGGCTGCATTCTGGACTAACTGGAGTCTTTGAACACTCTTCAAGGGCAGCCCCATGTAGAGCGCGTTACAGTTGTGTATTTAAACAGTCTCTAAATGAATGGTTGTAAATTGAGGACTACTTGCACTTACTGTAATATGTGAACAATACTAAGTGGGTTAAAGAAGGTTGCACAAGAATCCAGTAACAATGACAGAAATGTATTCTCATTCCTTCCATGTCTTGGCCTCATGTTGGCCAAAAACATAACTGAACACCATTCAATTATTTTTAAAATAGATTTATTTGTACATCTATTTTTAAAGACAGAATAGTACAGTCTCTATTGTCATTGTACAAAATAAATACAGTGAAATTGGTTTTAGCCTCACTGGTGCAAAATTATAGCGGAAACGAAAAAAGAAAGAAAAAGAAAAAAACTAGTCATACATGCATGGAGTGATTGTGGTTGTATTTAAAAGTCTGACAGCCCCAAGGATAGAAGCTATTTTTAAACCTATTTGTTCGGCTGGCTAAACTTTGATGTCTTCTGCCCGATGGTAGAAGTGCAGAGAGACACTGAATCATACATACCTGTAAGAAAGTTGCTATGGTATGTTGGAATAGAAGAAAACCATCTTTTATTTTTATCCCAGGCACATTCTACATAAAATTAATATTTTGCCTCATGGCATCAAAAATACTCCATGGCTGACTCGAGTCCCCAAAGCTATCTCAAATAGGTAACGTTGGTATGAATTAAAATCCTACAATAGACACAATTTATAAATATTTAGCTCACTCTCTAAGAACGATCCATCTTGTCCAAAGTTATACACTTTTTTTTTTTTATTAACACAGTGCTCTTCTAGCCAGCTTTCCTTCAACTGACTGTAATGTAAAGTCCAGCACTAGAACAATGTCTCTCAACTTTGGCAATTTTAAAATGCGTGGACTTCAATTCCCTGAATACCTCAGCCAGCATACTGGGGATTTTAAGATGTCTGGACTTCAATTCCCAGAATTCCCTAGCCAGTATGGGGAATTCTGGGAATTGAAGTCCAGACACTTTAAAGTTGCCAAGGTTGAAAACCAGTGCAGTTGAGAAACTTTCTTTGCAGTTAAATAGAAGGATACTTTAAGAATCCTCATTTTAAGAGCAGAAACATATTAATTGTACCATTTGTGGGCCTAACTAGGCCACTAGCCATTAAAGCTTTGCAAAAAGCAATTTTTTAATGGGGTGATTTGGGAGTGGGCTGGAGGACACGGGGGAAATGTTAACAGACATTTTCACTGATGTTTTCTTTTAAAGATTAGAATGCACTGATGTGAAATTTTGGATACTTCATGGCAGTGCTCCATTGCTATGCTTGTTCAGTAAATCCCTCAGCTGAAATGAACACCTCTTGCAGGGGATTTTGGTAAACAAACGGAATATTCCCACCAAATGGAGAAAGGAGATCCAAATTTATTTGTTTGACTTTGTAGCTTCTATTATGTTGATGTATTACATTCACAGTATAATTAAAACGTTTATGCTAAATAAACTGGGGATAGTGACAGACAAATGAAATCCTTTTGTTGAGACTGCTAATTTGCTGAGATAGTGAGAGGGGTTATGATTGTGCTCTTTTAATCTTGTTGGAAGAAATGTCCTTCTGGGTTCGGTTCCAAGTGGGGAAAAGACACTGGAGATATGGGGGCTGCTTGGAAAGATGATTTCATGGTGGACAGAACCACATGGCTTGAGTCCTGAACAGAAAAAGTGATCATTTGCTTGGGGAGAATAAGAAAAGGAAGGATTGAGATGCTGAGTCCCTGGTTTTATGCCTTCTCTGGCCTTTGATCTTGAGCTTGTATTCTGATTGATTGTCAGACTCCCATGGGGCCATGCAGGGGCAACTCTCTAGGCTGCGTTTTGAATACAGGTTTGGTTGAGTTCTCAGATGCCATGTGGTGAGTTGGGTAAAGGGCCAATATTATCCTGCCTTAATCCCATCTCCTCCCAGCTGAAGGGGAGAACTCTTTATTATGTAAAGAGACTGGCTTGGCCTTCTTAATGGCCCATTGACAAAATGGGTGGAGGCAGGAAGCTACAGGGAGCTACTCTCAATTTAAAACATGTTTTTTCCTTTTCACATCCAGGGAAATATAATATTCTGCATTTTCAATATTTCCTAGGATATTTCATTTTTCTGGGAGGGGGCTATGTGATAACTTTCCACAATCTAAAAGTACATTTTAAAGAAGCCGCAGTAAATAAGCTTACTACTAAATGAATATTAGCAAATTAGCAAGTGGTATAGCAGCAAGAAAAAACACCTAAGTAAGGAAAGTTACTGTCAAATCTTTTTCCAGACTTGGCAAAATCCTATCTCATATTATTTTGTCACACAAAATACCTTCAGATGTGATAGCAGTTTTCTGATTCCCTCCCCCCAAAACTCTCTCTTTTCTTTCACTTGGAAGTTGCATTCTCTAAAAAGTCTTATAACCATAGTTTTAAGTACAATCCAAAATATTAAAATGAAAACTCATCAAGGAACCCACTAAAAGCTTAAGACAATAATACACAGGCAAACAATAGATACAAACTCAAGGTAAACCGAAAACTGCTACAAACAGGATTGCAGAAAATATGACTTCAGCAACAGAGTGGTCAATGCTTGGAATGCTCTACTTGACTCCATTGTTACATCCTCAAACCTCCATAACTTTAACCTTAAACTCTCTAGTGTGGACCTCACCCCTTTCCTAAGAGGTCTGTAAGGGGGCATGCGCCAGCGTGCCTACCGTCCTGCCTACATTCCCTACTTATTCATACCTATTTCCTGTGTTCATGTCCATGTTTATACTTATATCTGTTATGTTGTAGATGTTTGACAAACTAAATAAATAAATAAGATAAACAATCAAACAGGAAGAAAACTACTATCTGAGTGCTGTCCTTTATGAGTAACTCAACGGGCACATAACACAAAAAGCAATATTTCAACCTGATTTATATTTTCCCTCTATAACTTGTTTTTAATCTCTTGTTTTTGGCACAGATTTCCCCCCCCCCTCCAGTGGACAGCCTCTCTAGTCAAATAGAATTGATTCTTAAGATTCTGCTCTTTCCTTGGAGAAAGCAGTTTTGAAATCTGCAAAACTAGGCTAAAGGATGGTTCTACCAGTCTCCTAATGTGGGTCAGGAAACAATTTGTGCCAAGCAGAAGTGGATGCTAGGGCTTCTGGATAGTGATGGAAATAAAAGCAGGCTAATGCCAGGACCTAAACAGAAAGAGTGCCAATGAAGCTCTCCTTCATTCACGAAAGACTAGAATCACAAATCATAGCAATAGCAATAGCAGTTAGACTTATATACCGCTTCATAGGGCTTTCAGCCCTCTCTAAGCAGTTTACAGAGTCAGCATATCGCCCCCAACAACAATCCGGGTCCTCATTTTACCCACCTCGGAAGGATGGAAGGCTGAGTCAACCTTGAGCCGGTGAGATTTGAACAGACGAACTGCAGAACTGCAGTCAGCTGAAGTAGCCTGCAGTGCTGCATTTAACCACTACACCACCTCGGCTCTCATTCAGTGGAGTTCACAGGGGGAAGTTTCAGAACAGGCAGAAAGAAACATTTTATCACAGAGTAGGAGGGTAAACTCGAACATTCTACAAGATGAGGCTGTGGTCAGTTTTTCAAAAGAATGAGAAAAAATTCAGAGAGTTAAGGGTATCCTGAACTTTGTGTTCGGGCCAAAATTACTTTTGATGGTTGCTGATGATGGCAGATTAAGAAAGAGGCATATTGCACGACCTACAGGTTTTGCTGAAGCAGAGAAATAAGAACTGGCATCCTCCTGTTTATATTTTGCAGCAATTGAATTCCCAGTAGCATATAATTATCCTATGTAGTGGTCAAAAACCATTGCAAGACATGTAGGAGTTTGTGGACAAAGACCCCAGCAACTTTTGTTTTCTCTCTTCTTTTCAAGAAGCAACAATAATGGTCCACAGAGGAGGTTCATGTGAAACTATGTGGTGGTGTGTGTAGGCAACAAAGTTGCTGTAACACTACAGTTGAGAAAATAATATCCATTTCTGATCTCTTTTTCTTCTCCATCACTCAGGTGTCCTCAGCTGTTTTGTAATCATGTATAGATTTCCCTGAACATTTGGGAAAGCTATTTTCATTTTCCAGATAATACAGGTAGCCAAAGGTGGTATTCAGCAGGTTCTGACCAGTTCTGGAGAACCAGCAGCAGAAATTTTGAGTAGTTCGGAGAACCGGCAAATATCACCTCTGACTGCTAAGTGAGACATTTGTTAAATGAATTTTGCCCCATTTTATGACCTTCCTTGCCATGGTTGTTAAGTGAATCACTGCAGTTGTTAAATTAGTAGCACAGATGTTAAGTGAATCTGTTTTCCTCATTGAATTTATTTGTCCAAAGATCCCAAAAGCTGATCAAGTGACCCCAGGACGCTGCAGCCATCGTAAATATGAGTCAGTTGCCAAGATCCTACAATTGTCGTAAATGTGAAATGTCATGCTCATAAGTCACTTTTTTCAGTGTTGTTGTAACTTCGAATGGTGACTAAATAAACTGTCGTAAGTCGAGGACTACCTGTTCTCCCAACTGACTGAACTACACATTCAAGATGAATTCCATTATGGGTAATTTTGCTTTCAATACCTTTGGAAGTTCGGGAACCCAAAAGATAAACCAAGAATTAAACATCATGTGGTAAACAATTTGATACCCTCAATATTCAAACATTCAGGGCACTGCTTTACAAAATATTGTCTTTTCAAAAACAGATGTATCACAACCATGAAGTACAAAAAGGAAAAAGGTTTACAAGATCTGCAACCAGAGTATTAAACGTGTCCTACTCTGGGAGGAAGAGAGAGGTGTTCAAAATTAAGATTGAACTGGAAGATTGCTTTGTCGTTTTGGTTCAACTGACATAAGCTTCAAGCAAAAAAAAAGAAAAGAAAATGTCATTTGGAAGTGATTTGCAGTGATAAAATTTCCTGCTGGTTTTCCAAATGTTTGCTTCCTGATTGGGAATGCCATCCTTTGTCAAAGAAGCATGAACTGTCTACCTTGCCAAACCCCTTTCCTTTTTTCCTGATCGGACTCATGCTGTATGGCTGTTTACACGTTTCTGAAACAACCTTTGCATGCTGTCTTTAATTACTTTCACTCATGGCATGCCTGGTTGAAAGCAGAATTAGAGGAATGGTCAGACTGGCAATGTTTATTTATACAATACTGTTTCTCCTCCACTTTCACTTCAGCAGGAACAGTTCTGCTTATTGGCCATTTGCAGGATAAGCTGGCTGACAAAGCTTGGCCTTTAAACATCCAAGAAAATAAATAGCGTTAAGAAGATTCTCTGTTTAAATAACACGTAAAATTATTCACGCATATGGGTGAACAGCTCTGATACATTTGCTTTCTTGCTGTTGTTTGGCTTGATTTCAAATCCATCTCTTTATGACCAGCATTTACAAAACTGTGGCTTCATTATATTTTTAAGTAACATAATGCAATGTCCTTTGCAAATTATGTGCTGTATTTTTAAAAAGAGTTTTAAAAGGAATGGAACTTACACTCATAGTACAATTTTGTTGAATTGTCAAAGTCTAGGGTTTTTAAAAGTTTGAACTCAAAGTTTCCTCAGATGCAACAGGTTTCTGTTTCTTCTCTCCATCACCTGCTGGCACTACCTCATGAAAGCCTATTTTATTGAATACAGAAAAAATGGAAGCAAAGCCTGGGCAATTTTATGTTTTGTCGCATTGACATGGTACTAAACTAATTTATATGTGGCCAAATGCCACCTTATGTGGGGTCAAATAAAACTGTTCCTTTTGCTGGTATCAATCTTTCTCTATATTCACCATCATGAAATCATACATACTGCCATCTTAAATTGAGTTTTTAAAAGACAAGAATTCTCTCCAGTATTTTAGGAAATAGTTGGCTGTGGATACCTATTCACTAGTGCCATGACATTATTATCATGTATAGACGAAAACAACGGCAAACCACTTTCCACATAGCAAGATAACTGCATGGATATGTTCCTGTAACTCTCTTGGAGTTGAGATGAGTATCTATGTTTAAAATAGCAAGCTGTGAAAAGTTCTCGAGACATACCTGTTTGTCATGCATGTGCATTTCTGTGCATTTTATAACATATTCAACATGTCAAGTTCCATAGAGTGAACAAATGGTTAAAAAAATGGGTTACATTGTTTTGACTGGGATTATTCCATTTTTAAAGTGTTTAAGACTAACTAAGATCTGCATAGAATGTTGTTTATTCTCGTGTCAGGAAGACGTTCATTCAGAAATAGCATTTATCTGCCAGTGTACTTAAGATTCAACTCACTGAAGATTTGTTTGTTGTTGCCAAATGACTGTCATTCACAAGTCTTGATTTGTTCCACTGTGTTTCTCTCACAATGAAACCCCTGCCTGTCCAAAGCTGGGAGTCATCTTATGAGCAACTATCTGACTTTGTTTGGCATTATTCCTCAGCTTATATACACAATTAAATAGTGAGGAGAAAATGAAGCTGGATCATCTCACCGATTCAAGAAGGCAGATCTGTGGAGCCATTTATCTTCTAATGAAATTACTTCCTAGCAGTTATGGTACGCTTTATTTCATGCTCATCACCAGCATTGGGAGTGAACTTTTTGCAGATAGATAACTGAGACAGGGAAGTGAAATAGTAAAAGAATGTCTTTCCACATTGAAAGAGGCAGCTGTGATTTTGAAACTTTAGATAGGCCCGTGGTGCTAAAATCTAATCATTCTGTAAATGCTATAAAAACATGAGGTAATTGCTTTTTTATGTGGAAAAAATGGTGTGTCTGATTGTGAATTTTTCACATACTGGAATATTATCAAGCTTCAGTCCCAGTTGAACAAATCTTTCAGACATAAATAAGTCATTAAACAAACAGAGATGATCTTATTTATGAGAGTCTCATTTATCTTGGTTAATTATTAAAAAAAAATTGAATAATTTTTGGAGGGGGTCTGCCCTTGTGGAAGAAATGAAATGTTTATGAACTTTTGGAGTATCTCGGTTTTGCTCATCAGCAGCTATGAAATACTTAATACTGTTGATAATTGAATTTTATGAAACTCACCAGACAGATTTTGCTGCCAAAGCAAAGAATTGCTGCTTCTGGAGAGAATGAATATGATGTGAGGAAAGGGGGAGGAAATAATAAAAATGTTTGCGATCCAGGGGTGGGAATTCAACATTTTTTACTACTGATTCAGTGGGTGTGGCTTGGTGGACGTGGCAGGGGAAGGACACTGTAAAATATCCATTCCCTCTCCCCACTCCAGGGGAAGGTTACTGCAATTTCCTCCCAATCAGCTGGTACTCGGGAGGCAGAGAATAGATGGGGTGGGGCCAGTCAGAGGTGGTATTTACTGATTCTCTGAACTACTCAATATTTCCACTACCGGTTCTCCAGAACTGGTCAGAACCTGCTGAATACCACCTCTGTTGTGATCCTATGTGAATATTTTCTGGAAAGAAGAAGTACTTTATTTTAAGTATTTCAAGAAGTATTTCAAGTGTGTGGCTGTTGCTAGGAACTCCCAAAACCTGGAAGTAGTTCTGGATCTAATTATTTACCTGGGATGCAAAATGATACTATCCACACTCTAAAGACTCTCTAAGATTTTGTTTAATTTCCATTTGTATCATGATGATGATGATGATGATGATGATGATGATGATGATGATGATGATGATGATGTTATCCATCCAGTTGTGTCTGATTCTTGGCAATTCTATGGTCCACTTCTCTCTATAGCATCTGATCTTGCACTATTTCTGTATGTTTTTCTAGCTTTGTCTGGTGTCAGCTAAGAAGTCAACATTGGAGTCATATGAAGTGTAAAGTGCAATCTTTAGCATCCTGAAATTAAGAAGCCACACTCTATCAAGAGATACACCATGATATCCAATGCAGGAATCTTTCAAATTCCTGAAAAATATAGAGTTACCTTCTATGCAAATCCATCTTTTCATTATGAGCTTGCAGTACTTTCTCCCAGGAGATAGATTAGATAGATAGATAGATAGATAGATAGATAGATAGATAGATAGATAGATAGATAGGTAGGTAGGTAGGTAGGTAGGTAGGTAGGTAGGTAGGTAGAAGATAGATAGATAGATAGATAGATTTTGCTAAAAAAGGAATATTTTGTTGGCTGACTACCTTTTTTGGCTGAAATGTTTATACATTTGTTTTGATGTCTATGTCAAGTGACATAACCATGATCAAAATACTAAGCTTCTATATTTTTTAACATTTTAACTTGCTGGTTCTGAATAAAGCTGTAAATGTAGGATATTGACGAAATCATTTTCAGCAGGTGAACTTTTCATTGATTATCATCTAGAAGCCATTCATTTATGTGCTCATCAATAAACCAAAAAAAAACCCCCAAAACCCCATCCTAGTTTTAATAAAGAACATCCTTATTCATGGAGAAATTATCGCATGAAAATTAAATTGAATGCCATAATAAGCTTACCCACTCCAAAAGATAAAAAGCAGCAAAGTACAAGAAAATATCTATTGCTTTAATAGCATGTTGAATCCCACAAAATTCGTACAGTCACATATATCAATTCTTTCTTGATCTTTCTTTCTGGATCATTATAGTTTTGTATTGCTCCAGGATCCTTATTAGAGACAACACTCACATTAGTCTATAGAATAGTTTTGTAAGTCTGATAGTGCCAAGGAAATAAAGTTCCAAAAAACCTATTTGGTGGTGTATTTGCAGTAGTGGTCCAGGTCCTGTGTATATGTATTGATTGTATTGTATTAATGAGCTATGATTTATATAAGAATCTATTTCTTAAATCTACTATTTATATAAGAATCCAGGCTTGAATTCCTCTGGGAACCCTTGGTAAAATTACTATGTTGAACATAGAATTAAAACAGGCTTAATGATATGTTACATGTTTTCCCCCATAAGGAGAAAACATTGATATATATGTCTGCCCAATTTCACTAGACTTGTTTTGCATACAAGCAAGCTGAATTTTGCTTGCATTTTATCAATTACTTCCTGTTTCAGTTTAAGGGAAATAGAATTGAATTGGCTCTGGGGAAGCAATCTGGCAATTGTAGGAAAGTGTAATTGCCTCATAGTTCGGTCCTTTATAATCAGATAGAAACATTTATTTAAGGCAGTGTATGTTAGTACTTTGGATTGTCCTGATGAAAGAAATGTCCTTCTGGGTTCGGCTACAAGTGGGGAGAAAGACACTGGAGACATGGAGGCTGCTTGGAAAGATGGTTTAATGGTGAACAGGACCACATGGCTTGAGTCCTGAACAGAAAAGGTGATCACATGCTTCAGTGTTGGTGGAGAAGAAGAGAAGGGCTGAGGGAGGGGCTTGCTAGGCTTTTTATAACCTGTTCAGTCCCACCTCTCTGTCTCCTTTCCTGTGTAAGAAATGTATTCTGATTGGTTGTCAGACTCCCATAGGGCCATGCAGGGGCAACTCTCTGGGCTGTGTTTTGAATCCAGGTTTAGTTGAGTTCTCAGATGCCATGTGGTCAGTTGAGTAAAGGGCCAATATTATCATGCCTTTACTCCCATCCCCCCTGGGGCTGCAGTGAAGAAGTCTTTATTATGTAAAGGGGACTAGCTTGGCCTTCTTAATGGCCCATTAACAGCGGGGATGGGCAGGAAGCTACAGGCAACTATTCTGTCTTTTAAAACATGTTTCTTTCTTTTCATATCCAGAGAAATATTCTGCCTTTTCAATATTTCCGAGGGTATTTCATTTTTCTGGGAGAGGGCTGGATGATAACTTTCCACAGTCCTAACAGATTTCTCCCATTCCTTAGGTCAAAAACATGCAAGAAAAACAATGCAAATTGCATTGTACTAAATGCAATGAACAGTTAGCGGAGAGACTCCTGGATTAGTTTGGGGCTTAGATGTGAAAGCCAGCTGGGTGATTTTGGATCAAGCCATCTCTCTAGGAAGGAGGGAATGGCAAACCATCTCTGAAAATTTTGCCAGGAAAACTGCAACAACTTGTTCCTGCAGCCACCAGAGGTTCAGCCAATAGACCATAACAACAGCAGCAGCAGCAACAGTTTTACAATGTTGTAAGCAGGACAGAGATGTTACATGATTGAACTGACAAAATTCCAGACTAAATTGTTCAGATGCCGACCCTGTTGATGTGAATATTGCTTGGTTTGTTTTGGCAAAATCAGAACATTTCAAGCCCTGATTTACTGATCTACAAAATTAAAATACAACTTTCAGACACTGTTTGTGTTTTTGCCTGTACAAGGGAAAGAAGGATTCATATGGACAAGATTTGTACAAATTCATGAAAAAAGAAGTCCTGTGCGTAAAGCTCATTATGTTAAGAAAAATTAAAAACGAATATAGATTTATATTATATGTAGATTTATAACAGATTAAAGCACTGTACAAATTGATACATTGGAATATTGCCCTGCTATAGAGTGTAAAGTGATTGCATTTTTATAGTGACAAGTGGCTGTATTATAGTAGTTGTGGATAATTTTTTTAGTCTCTGCAAGGAATATATAAGGGTTGGTTGGTTATAGATTTCAGACACTCTTGGCCTATCCTGGGTATTACAGTATGTTAACTGTCAAGCAAGTTGTTATTTTTCTTCTCTTGTTAAATTCTTGGGAGAAACACTATCTTGAATTTGATAATGGTATATGGAGGCTGGCAGTGCAGTGTGGTAGATTTTCCCTTCGACATATCCCAGTACACTCAGCAAGGTTTATTCCTCATTCTTAATGGCTGAAGTCTGAAATAGTTTGCTGGGTTTTCTTGAAAAGGTGATACTCTCTCCCAGGGGGCAAGAGGAGAAATCAATCTGGTGCTGGAACAAATGCACATTTGTTTGCACATAGAGGTATCCAAGATAAGCTTGCTGATGTACCATATGTTGCCACCAACTGGAATTCAGTCAACACTTCGTTAGGTTTTGGCATCGATGTATTATGTACGCAGGCTTACAAAACCAACACATTCTCTTGGTAACTGCGGCCTTTAATATATGGATTTTAACTTCCACAGTGCATTTTGACAGTTGTTCTGAGAGAGAGAAGATGGCAATTTGTTCCACTTTTGCCTGGAGTTGACTTGCAATAACAAGGATTTCCCCAATCAGTTGTCACTATCCTGAGATGCCAATTGCAGGAAATTTCATCCATGATAGCATCTAATCTTGCATTGTTTGCTTGGAAACCAGTTGATGAAACCAAAATAAAAATTTTCAAAGAAAACAGAGAGAACCTTCTTGACAAAGGGAAACACTTCGTCAATGGCACTAACTTTGCAATCCCATGTGTCGTTTCTAAAATATGCCCCTCTGATTTTAGTGAAGCTTTCTCCTAGGTACAAGGATATAGGATTGTGGCTAAGTATGATTAAAATGCAATAGAAAATTTTACTTATTATTAAATGTTATAATTTGGATTTCCAAGGCTAATAAAAATGTATGACTAGCCTAAATGAAAACTGTAAAATACAGTTTAAGAGAGATTTTTAACATGTTTCCATCAAAAAATGTAGATGATGATTAATTTGTTTACTAAGGGTAACATTCCCTTCTGAATTTAAAAAAAATTGTAATTAATATCATGAAGTTTTATAATAGCATTACACTGCTGGTCAACCTTTGTACCAAGAATTTTACTAACCACGCAGTGAATACGAGCCAATTGCAAACTCTATATCCTGATTGACAGATAAAATGTTAAATTTGATATGCATTTTAACACAAAATATTTTATAAGAGAAATAGCATAGTAAATGGAGTGATTATATACTTGTTGGCTGACACAGTATGCCAAAAGATTATCATTCTTATTTTCAATTGTGTGGCGCAATCAGTGAATATTAGCAATAATGTTCTCCTGTTGTATAAAAACATTGGATAAAGGCAATGCTAATTTGAATCCCTAATTAGAACATTTGCATTTGACAAACAATTAAGATGGCTGGATTAAGTCATGTTATCAAGGATAAATTTTCCCTGAATGAAATAGATATTTGTCTCATAACATATTAAGCATTACAAATTAGTACATGGGCTACAATTAGGCAATACTTATTTATTTATTTTTTTACCATCACACATCATCATCTGACCTTTCCTTTCCAGACATGGAATTTATATCTTCTGTTTAAGGAAAAACAAAGAAACTATTTTTTAAAAACAAATTTATTTGGTTTGTGCAAACTTTACATCTTTGCAACATTCTGATGTGTCTGTTTTATCTATACAAATAAATATTTTATAACTACCCTCCTGGCCTTCCGTAAAGCTACCAAGTCCTGGCTGTTCCGACAGGCTGGGGGCTGTTGAAATATCCAGCCCCGCCTCAATTGTGAATGTTGTGCATTTTTAAAATTCTTTGTATTGTCCTATTTATTTCCCTTTCCCTGTTTATTGTGAGCCGCCTGGAGTCCTTCGTGAGTGGGCGGCATACAAAACTAATAAACAACAAACAAACAAAACTAACTAATAAACAACAACTATGACTTCATATATTTGTGCATTTACATTATTTCATACATTTTTTCATTCTACATATAATATTCTATATGTTCTATGTATAGCAGTTTTTACTACATTTATGTTGTTTTGTATAATATATAATATATTAAATCTTTTATAACTATGACTTTATATATTTGTGCATTTACATTATTTCATACATTTTTTTCATTCTATATGTAATATTCTATATATTCTATGTATATGTTTTTACTACATCTACGTCATTTTGTGTAATATTTATTTGCTATAGTCTATCTCATATTTCAATCTTTTAATCCTTTTCCGGTTTTGTAGTTGTCTATTGTTTTGTTGATCCTTCTTACTATCTTTTTTTGCTTTCCTGCTTTTCCCCTCCTTTCCTCTAGCCAATTGTACAATAAATCCCATACGGAGTAGTATTCAGATTCATCTTTCTCTTTTAGTTCTTTCGTGAGCCTATCCATCTCTGCACATTCCAATATTTTTTTAATTAAATTTTCTTCTGTTGGTATATAATTATTTTTCCAGTTTTGTGCGAATATAATTCTTGCTGCCATAACGAGGTGTAAAATTAAGTATCTCGTATTTTTTTTTCATAATTTCCTTTTATAATCCCTAACGAAAATAATTCAGGTTTTAGTGCAATTTGGTGTTTATTAATCTCCTCTAGCCAATCTTTTATTTTTTCCCCAATACTTTTTCGAAGCTGTGCACGTCTACCACATATGGTAGTATGTTCCATGTTATTTGTTGCATTTCCAGCAGATAGGTGATCACTCCAGGAACATTTTTGCAATTCTCGCTGGTGGAAGGTGCCATCTGCAGAACATCTTGTATATGTTCTCTCTATAAGCCAGTGCCATTGTTAATTTGTAGTTTATTTCCCCAATTTTTTCCCATTCCGCCAATTCTATACGATACCCAAAGTTTATCGCCCATGTTATCAATGTTTCTTTCACAGTTTCTTCTTCCATTTTAAATTTTAATAAGTAGTGATATATACTTTTTAATCAATTTTTCTTTGGTTCCCTGTAAAATCCAGCTCTTGCGGCTCCTTATAGAATCCATCCCTTTCCCTGTCTTTTTTATACCTTGCCTAAATTTGTAAATAGGGCCACCGGCCAATATCTATTCTCTCGTCTTTCAGTTCTTGTCTTGTTTTTAGTCTTTCTTGGTTGTCTAATATGTCTTTATATCTTATTATCTTGTTTATGTCCAATACGTTCTGGTATATCAGAGCCTTCATGGTGGATAGCCAGGTTGGGATTTTATTGTAATGTTTCGTTGTGATTTTTAACCATGTTTGTAGTAGAAACTATTTAAATAGTTTGTATAGTAAAATTATTTTGATCAACATGCAAATGTTCCCATTGATACATGGAGGGCGTTTAATGGCAGTGATTTTAAAGGATCATTCAAAATTAACTTTCATTTTTATATGAACATTAATAGATTGTTGTATTGAAGCATATGTGCTGAAACCAATTTGTGGACAGAATTACAGTTAAAGTGATTGCTTTCAAGTTATTAACAACAATGTGCATTGCGAGACCTATGCAACTATTCATTTTTTCTTCTACGAGCAAAAATGAGAAGAGAAGCAACAACTGCAAATTGGGAAATTGAAATACTCCAGGTACTAATGAACTGGAGTATTACTTTAACTGTGACCCGTCAAAACCGCGGTCCACTAAAGCGCGCCCGATCAAAGCGCGTACGTGACGTCATCAGCAGCGCGACAAATAAAATTAAAAATAAATTAAATTAAAATTAAAATAAAATTAAAGCAAGTTGATTCACATAAAGGTAAGGGTTAGGGTTAGGGTTAGGGTTAGGTTAAGGGTTAGGGTTAGGTTTAGGGTTACGTTAAGCGTTAGGGTTAGGTTTAGGGTTAGGTTAAGGGTTAGCGTTAGGTTTAGCGTTAGGTTAAGGGTTAGGTTTAGGGTTAGGTTTAGGGTTAGGTTAAGGGTTAGGCTTAGGGTTAGGTTTAGGGTTAGGTTTGGGGGGGTTAGGGTAAGGTTTTCGCGTTAATTTTAAATTTACCGCTCACAGCGTGCCGTTTTCGTCGCGCTGTGATGATGTCACGTACGCGCTTTTGTCGAGCGCGCTTTAGTCTACCACGGATTTGTGGTGGAACCACTTTAACATATCAATTGTCTCTCCGTCAGCCTAGCTACTCTCTTATGTATATGATTTTTCAAAATAATATACATTATTTTATTCAAGCAAAGCAAGAACAAGTCTGGGAAAACTGGATACAGTTAAAGAAAAGAAAAAAAATGCATTATAAATTCTGTCCATCTAGAAAAAAATAAGCATTTAATTCCTACAAATATAAACAAATCAATTTTAGGAAATTAGGTACGATCTATATTTAGGAAGCATTTACACTTATTTTAAATAGTATACATTACCTAAACTGTTGTGCCTGGAGTTTTTAAAGAAAACATTGAGAAGCCATTTGTCCGGAAGGTACAATGTCTCTAGCTGAAGCAAGGGGTTAGACTACAAGACCTCAAAGGTCCCTTCCAAATCTGTATTCTGCAGTACTGCCAACTTGAAGTTACCCTTTGGAAAGCTCTCCAATATATTGAAATAGGAAGAAATTAATAGGAAGATATAAAAAGGTAAAAATTCAAATGATCAAAGAGTTAATTATTTTAGGCATTCTGAAACTTATATATTCTATAATACAATCACTATATTATGTACTCTACAATAAAAATAAAATATGATTTACTGTAAAAACCCTCATGGTCAATTTGTTTTAATTAATCCAATTCAGAACAACAATAGGAATCCTATTAAATGTATCTACTAGATTTTTAAAAAAAAAATGTAAAGGGAGTCTAAGCTAATATATCAGCAAATGAGGAGCTATAAACTTGATTAATACGCACATTAGACTTTCCTTATCACACTGTGTTGGCAGTTTTTCTCCGTCACTGCTGAGATTCCATAGAGTTCTTTCTCCTTTTGTATAAAATACAGATTATGTGGAGACAGCCGTCTGAGCAACTGGAGTTTCATCTTGCATGGCCATTAATTTATTATTGCTACTTCAGTATTTCTTATCTAGAACAGCCAAGCAATGTCGAAGTGTAGTTTGGTCGTTTTCCAGTAAGAAAACAGACTCAACGGATGATGGTACCTCTGTCTCTTGATGAGGAGGTTCACAAGTTCATCTTAAAAATAGTGTAACTGGACTCACAATTTTCATACAGTATTACTACATTTCATGCTCATGCACTTTAAACATGTTATCAGACGTGACATTTCCAAAATGAATAGTACTCAGTGAGGACTTCCCCCCCCCGCACCCAAAACCAGAATGATATATGATGACAAATTCCACTACCAATACGGCATATTTAAATTCTTTCTATAATATACCCTTCTATGTTTAGTGTAGTGGGGCATATTGGCAGGTAAGCATAAGGCAGATAAAGTTTCAATCAAATTGGGCTCAAATTTCATTGGCTAAGTAGTATCTGTAATTTTCTGTAGTTTCAGATTACTTTTTTCCAAGATATTTCCCCCTTCAGTTAGATTAAGACTTCCCTTGTTCTCATATACCATGTCTGATCCTGTGTAGTTTTTTTTAGATCAGCCAATGTTTCTAGATTTTACTATATTCTGATAATATTCTGATTGTTGGAAGCACTATAAATGTCTAACCTTACTACCTATCCATATTTTACACCTGCCACCCAGGTGTGGGTTCTGGCAGGCACTATTGCTGGTTTGCTTGTGTGTGTGCCACACACGTGGTTCATGCACGCTTGATGTGCACTGTGCACGCATGAGCAGTGTGATTAAAATGTTCTGTGCATGCGCAGAACCAAAAAACAAGATGGTGGTGCCTATGGTGCCACCGGGAGAACTGGTTTGGTGGCGTGGCAGGCCTGGGTTGCCAAACCACTATCGGTTCGCCCGAACAGGTCTGAACCAGTAAGAACCCACCTCTGCCACCACCTCAAAGACAGCTAGTCCGTCCCCACCCAATAGCCAGTAGAAGGATCTCATTGGCTGAGGGGAGGGGATGTATTAGGACTAGAAAAAAATGGAGATTTATTTATGTCAGACTTACATAATGTCTTTCCTCCGGGAGCTCAAAGTGGCTTACATGGGGATTTCCCTTTTATCCCTTCAACAGCAATTCTTTGAAATAGATTCAGCTGAGAGAAAGAGTGACAAGCCAAAGCCATCCAGTTAATTTCTGTAGTTAGGTGTGGATCTGAACCTGGGCATCTCAAATTCAAGACCAGTTCTACATTATACTGGTACCTTAAATATATTAACTCCTATATGACTGGAAGCCAAAGGATGCTTTTGTATTAACGTCTTATTTCTATCCATGCTCATTTTCCATTTTTTATACATTTACAGTAAATGCACTTTCCCATCTGCCAAAATGAATTCCATAGTATTCCAATTTTTACAATCTAGAAAATACCATGGGGTAAAGCTAAAATGCAGATTAGATAAGTGATTGCCATTGATAACAGCAGTCCATCATTAAGTTCTTCTTAAAAGGGACAATTTCCTATGTGTTGACATTATGTGTTGACTGGACCCTGTCAACTCCAATCAATTACTTTGGGAGTAGGCGAATGTGCAGTCTAGCAATATTGCTCTGAAGGTGAATGTGCCAGCAGTGGTCCATCTAGAATGCTCAAGAAACCATCTTTTTAAAGATTTGAAAGCAAAATTATGGAACTTACTTTGTTTGCAATTAAATGCTAAATACTGCTAAAAGAAGATTTCCTGGAGATTATACAAAATTAGGTTAAGAATTTCTCGCAGGATCCAATTTGAGTTGGCCACTAGAGGTTTATTCTTCTAAGCTTTCAGACACATTCTGGAGCCTTCTCTCTCTCCAGAAATTCCCTGAGGATGGGCTTTGGCACGAATCCAAAAGCTTGGAAGAATAAAACTCTGGACCTGATGACAGACTCAGATTAGATCCTGCAAGATTATCCTGCGACTTGTATATTTGGCTTCATTTGTAAGAAATTCTCAATCATCAATATACAGTTAATGCCACACATTTTCATTTCACTGCAATAGAATTATCATAATGTTTATATAACAAACTCTGATTTGTCAGTCTGAAAATATCCACCAAGGACTTCCTAATCCACCAGATTTACTATAGCATCAAGAGATGGTTTTACTATAGCATCAAGAGATGGTTTTGGGGCGATGTTGGTCATGCAAAATAATACATCGTGCACTCAGGTGTTTAGAGACTGGCTAGAAACAGCAAGAAGGCATGTGCTTGATATGCCATAACTTATATCATATTCTGTTTGGACTTTGGGTTGTTGGAATGTTTGATAGTGTCAGCAAAAGAATCTTTATCAATGACTAATGCTGGAAGGCAGTGATGGGATTCAGCCAGTTCGCACCACTTCGGGAGAACCGGATGTTAACTTTCTGAACAGTTTGGTGAACTGGTTGTTGGAAGAAATCATTAGCGCAGAGAACCGGTTGTTAAATTATTTGAATCCCACCACTGCTGGAAAGATTCTTTTTTCTGCATTCAGGAATTGACATGTATGAACAATTGTCATAATCAACCACAAAATAGGGTGTAAGTAACCCAACCATCATATGACAATAGGCTACTATTTTAGAAAATTTCAAGAAACTATGACATCCATACTATGAACCAGTATAGTCATATAAAACCCAGGTTTGGGAGCTAATATTTGAATTAAGACTTTCTTTTTAAACTTTCCTTTAAGTAAAATGACAAAAATAAGTCATCATCATGTCTCCATCTCCTTTCTCTCACTTTACCTAGCCCTATTGCTGTATATAGATGTGTTTCCATTTTCATTTACCCCAAGAGTCTAAGCACATTAAATGATTCCTCAAGCACCATTATATCTTCCATATCCTAGAAAGACATTTGGATAAAAAGCAAAAGGCAGGAGACAAGGGGAAATAACAATTTAAAGAGAGAGTTGAAAGAAGAACATTAAAACAAAGTAAATGAAGAATGTAAACAAATTAGATACCAAGTGCTTGGATTCCTCTAATGGCTGAAAAAATAGACAACAGATAAAAATTATAAGACACGTCAGGAAGAACAAAGTCTCTGTCCATGCATCTTTCAAAAGAAGGAATTGGAGTCAAAAGGTTAAGTGTGAGTAGCAATGAATATGAATAATAAGGACTAGAATAACTAAAAGGCAAACAGAGTGCATAAATCAGTTCTACTGCAATTTAGACTTTGCAAAATATCTGTAATGACTTATAAAGGCCATTCCAGATACAGAATTATACAGATGTATAAATCTTTTGAATTACATAACTTCAGGAAGCAAAATGAAGCTATAACAGAAGGATTGTGGGAGAGTAAAAGACTATTTAACACTAACTGTCACTTCATGATACTTATTCCATCTCTTATATACTAGTGTAGGATGTTGAATGGAAGCGTGTCATAATGGGTTGAATGGAAGAGTGTCATGATGCTTGTTTTGTCATTTTGATATCGTCATGATTAGGAATGGACACCTATCTATGGATAGAGTATTAATTTGGGCATACAGTCATTACAATATGATAGCAATGTATCACAAGTATTTTTTTCATGAAATATTATCAAAGCATTAACTTCTTATAGCAAAAATTCAAAAGATTTATTATACAAAAGTTCTGTTTTCATGTTACATAGAGAAGGAGAAGAAATTTGTGCCAATTTGTTGGACTTTCATTCAATTATCAAGGAGTCAATTCTTCATAAATTCTAGTTGATCAGAGTTAACTAATGTACTAGATTTACAGATGGGTACAATGTTATAATATGAACAAATATTTTAAAGCAATGCATTATAATGTTACCATGGGGAGCTTTAGGAGAGGCAGTACTAGATCTCTGAAAGATTAGCCAATATCCTTCTAAGGATCACTCATAATTCCTGTATCAAAAAGATTTTTTTTAAAAGTCCAATTGAAAATATATTTTAGTCTATTAAAAGTATTTAAATCATGAGTTTGATCTATAATAATAATTGACTGATTGCTTATTGCCTACAGTCTCAAGAGATTATATTTCATACACTGTCTTTCTGCCTAGGCATTTGTTTATCACTTAAAATCAGAAGATTAAAAAATAAAAATCAGAAAAAAGTGTCTTGGGCCATGCTGATTATTTTAGGAATGAGTAGTGAGTTCCATAGTGACAGCATCTTTTTGGCCTTCCCTTCCCCTCAAGGCTAATAAATTGAGTAATATTTGGAGTAGGTAACTGATGGCTTGCAGGCCACAGGAGGCTTATAAATCCCCTTTATTGTGACCCTCCCCGGGTCCCTTGCAAATTGTACTGCTCACATTTGGCAGGAAATCCAATTCCTATTCCTTTGCATGATATTATTGTGTTATCACACCAAATATTGCAGCTCTTGGATTCAGTGCAAACAACAACTACCTCAACAAAAGGTAGCTCCTAGCCACCCAAAATGCCATTTGTCTTTATAACTGCTTGTCAAAAGCTCCAGGTTAGAAATTATTTTGGTTTTTTTAAAGCAGCATTGAACCCTTTTGTATTCTGCTATTCAGATATTTGTTTCTTACATTTGTAATACTTCCACATTGCACGAACTTTGATGTCATGCCAGCTTGAAATACAATCATTTAACTAATTGAGTGAATGTGTGAGTGAGTGGATTTATTTATCACCTCAGTCAACTGGACTTAGTTATACTAGGTGATGTACAACATCCCAAAATTGATAAAACAATGCCATAGCAAAATGTATATCATAATTGAATAAAAATTAGTGGAAAACAATAAAACATCTGTGGCGAATTCAAGTTTGGAAGTTCAGATTAGCTAAAGTAACCAGATTTTAAGATGGGTAAAGTGGGACATCATTGACCGGGGGCGGGGGTGGGGTGGGGTGTGTCTCGGAGCACCTGAGCTGTAAAAAAAAAGAGGGCTGTAAAATCATGAAGCGTTACCCCTGCCGTTGCTGCCTCCTCCTCCACCGTGCTTTTGAGGAGCTTCCGACGACCGAGCCTCCTCCTGCCACCACCGGAAAGTCCCCCCGCTCGAGGCCACTGGACGGCTGTCGCAAAAATGTCACGTGGCAGCGCGCGCACGAGCAGCAGGGGAGGGAGCCTCGCTCCTTGTCAGGCGCTGCGAGCGAACGGAGGGAGGAAAACCACTGCCCTCTAAAGGCCATATCAGGAACGACACTTCAGAGAAATAAAAACTTTTTTTTAATGGCATCCTTTTTAAAATTGATGATTCAGCGTCTTTTCTTTCTTTTGGAAAATCGGGACTTTTTGAACACGCCGCGGGACACGGGACAAATTTTGAAAAATCGTGACTGTCCCGCCAAAAGCAGGACATCTGGTCACCTTAAGATTAGCGCATCCTTGGTGAACTTCCAAAAAGAAGCCATTCCAGAGATCCAAAGCCACCATGGAGAAGTGGTACCCCTCAGAGGTGGGCTGCCCTTTCTTTAACAAAGGGTTTGCTGGTTGTGAGCACTCTCTCTTTCTATGCTCACATGCGCCCTTTTGGGAGAGAACAGAGAGAAACGGAGCTTTAAACATGCTCCTTAGCAACTCAGGTAGCTCCAGTGAGTACAGCAGAGGTGACGCAGTTCACAGCTGGGCCAGCCAATGGCCAGAAAGTTAGTTATAAATGGAAACCATAGAACAGGCGTGGGTGGATGGGCCCAGCCAGCAATCAGAGCTGAGAGTTCACCTGAACCCTTGTGAACATGCAGCAGCCCACTACTGATACCTCTGGAATTCAACCCCTCATTTCTCAGTAAATGGGGCACTGTAAACTCTTTCACCATTGGCTCCTCCTTTGATGGCAGGAAATGGTAAACAATGTTCTAGCATAGAGTCAGTTCTGCTCTGAATGCCCAATTTTGGACCTCAGTCCTAATTTATTGACCAATATTTTCAATATCATGGAGCTTTAAAAAATACATACAGGCCATTTTCCTATATGACTAGTGTCTTCTTTGATACATTGCAGAATCTGGTGACATTGCTACTGGCTCTCTCTCAATCAAAATGCTAGGTATCAGCCTCTGTTTTGCTGCTTGCTTTTTCGGCTGCCATTGAAATGGGGAGGGTGGGCATGGTATTTGGGTGTGGGAAATACTCTGTACAGGAGGACTGATAATTGGGTGTTGTCTCACCGTTCGTTTGGGCATGTGGAAGGAGGGGAGTTTCCCGCCAAGGCCAACTGTCCAGCATTCCAACCTGATGATGGTTTTTGAAGATGTCTCCCACCTGACAGTTGTGGTGATCTACGATTGGACTATGGACTGGGGTATCAAGGGGAGGGGAATGAATCATGTATTGATATCTATTGCTTTCACGCTCTTTTGCTCAGTTCCAGCTTTGCTTAGCTTCTCATCGCTTATAATCAGTAAAAGAACACTTAATTCTGAAACGTGGAATCGATTGGTTTCTTTCTTGGTTATTAAGTGAAGGAGCCGTGACACTAGGCTTATGTCCAGACTTAGGCCTCTGCTCTGTTATTTTAGGCCCAGCTCTTTGAATACCCTTTTTACCCAGGCCTTAAGCAATATAACCAATACAAGGTTACAGGGCTAGTATGCAGTAATGCAAAAATTAGAACCGTAAGCGACCAAGAAGCATACAATATTGCTTTTACATACAACCAAAAATTGAAATTGCCATAAATCCAACCATGTTTGCCATTTTCAGCCATCAGCAAATAGCATGGGAGGAAAGTTTACCAGGCCATGTTCCTTGTATCGGCAAGAGTCTGCACTGAATCAACATTTTCCCCTCCCAAGTTACTCATGAGTGAATCATATTTATTTTAATGGGGCTCAGACAGGAGGCAGTTGTGTTTGGCTGTCTGGATTGGTCTTGAGGATTTAGGGCATGTCTGCACTATAGTTTATCTTTCCTCATGAAGGGTACATGGTTGGTTTTCATTGCAGATGTGTCTGCTCATCTATTGCTTCTCAAAAGTGAAAATTCCTTGATGCTGGCAGTGGATTTACTGAACTCTCCTTTAGGCTGGCTTGTTTGCTATTATTTTAAACAGGACTTATCTACTTAAGGGATAATTCACATTTATTTGTGGACGCATGCCACACAGAAATCCTGATAGATATGTAGACAAAAAGAACACCCATATTTTAAAACTGGCCATCAATGACACATTGATTAAATAAAATATGCAATTTTGGAATATTTTATTGCTTGGTTCTCTGGATTGTCAAGAAATAAGAAAATGGTTCTTTAAAAAGTCACAGAAACAAATCACGGATACAAGTAAAATTTAGGAGAGGACAGATGTAAAATGCAGGCTTTCCCCCACTCAAACACACAGAGTATTGTTAAGAATATGAGCCCCATTTTTTTAATCTCTCCATATAATTCAAAGGTATCTGTGTTGTGTGTGTATCTTGAATGGAGAAATCTGTGAGAACATGTTCAAAAAATAAAAAGAAACCTGAACTTCTGATTTTCTGATTTTTTTTTTGATGCAGACAAAGCAGACCACATGATGAGAGCTACTTTAAACGCTTATCCAGTTTGTGGCATTCCTGATAAGATCATTCAACTCATTTGGTACAGAAATTGTTGGTTTTATACACCGAACCACATATTTCTTGTTTGTTTTTAAATTCTCTCTATTGACTTCTTTTTTAAAAAAAAAAAATCAAAACAGGATTAAGAAATTTAAAAAAAAATCACCTAAATTCCAATTGGTGGACCAATTACAGTTCCACCACCACCATAGAGTCTCCTAGCATGGTATCCTTTTTCCTCTACCTGTCCTAACCGAAAGCCCTATCAATTGTGGACCAGCGACAGGGAGCCGCAGCAGAGGGATCAAAGAGCCATATGTGGCTCCAGAGCCACAGGTTGCCGACCCTTGCACTAGCCGGGCAGCTGGGATGTTTTTATTTGAACACAGGAATAGCAGCTTTCCAGAAGTGAGATAGGCCTAATGTTTACGTGGGCAACTTAAAAATTAAGCCTTTCAGCTGAAGCACATACCTGACCCCTCCAAATCAATTCTACCAAATCATTTCAGTATTTTACAGTTTTGGCCTGTTATGTCATTTCATGTTGCATTGTTTTCAACTCAGCAAGTTACATATCACTATGTTTAATGTTTAAGGAGGACAAAAGAAGAATGGTGGCAAATTATACTGACTGGAAACTAGAAGGGTAGAGATGTGCTTACATCAGCTGGAACCAGCATCTCGCTCATCCCATCTGCTGCTGGTCACCTGACCTCACCTTTTCTGTAATGGGGTTTTTTTTGCATTTGTATCAGAAGCACAGAGGTACTTCTGGGTTGGAAGGACTAGCCAGTGACATCACCATTGTCCTGGGACCATCCAGTTGGAGATGTCCCTTTATGTCTCTGGCAGGAGCTGAAGCGAAGGATGGGAGCTCACCCTACCACACAGCAGTTTTTGGATCTTGAACATGGGTTTTACTAGCCTCTAATCAGGTATCCCAACCACTTGAGCCACCATGCTCCTATCTATAATAACAATTTTTAATAGATTTTATATACCTTGCTACTATTATTGGATATTCTTGACTTAAGGGTGGAACACACTATAGCTAAGTAATTCAGTAACATTTATTTGGTCAATGATCAGCAAAATTTAAAACAGAAGTTTCCGTTTAAACAACGTTTAAACAAAGACAGTGTAGCAGATAGATACAATGATACCTAAGTGGTTAACAAAACAATCACAGTATAAATTAGTAATATAGCATCTGCTTCTCTATTACAATATTATTGCATTTGTAGGTAATGTAAATCTAAAATATTAGACATAAAATGAAAGCTATGTATAACAAATTAATAGTTAAAATACAACTAAGAAGAAGTAATATTTAAAGCAAGAGTAATTAGATTTTTAACCAATTTTGTTACATCTTTAACCAATTGTTTTCATTGCAGCAATACAAAAGTGTAATAATGTATGGTTTTAGATCCTAAAGGAGGAAGTTCACATATAATTTATCTGGATTTCTGGGATTATTTATCTATTTAGCCTGTGGCATATTTTACATGGACTAGCAATATATATTAACATTTCAACTAGATTAATAGAATCCAATAAAATATAAATGTTAAAAAGATACATATTCAAATATCCATGTCTAGGCCATCTAACTATGCTACATACTGCAGGTTTCTGATATGGCCATTTACTTAGCTCATTTATTTGGTGCTTTTTTGGTACCAATGAAATGAGAGTGCCAGGAGGGTTATGGCTTTCTAATCAGGGTTGTCTTATCCCTGAGTATTCAGAGTTTCCATTAGGAAGATCACTCACAATTAAATCAGGAATACAATGCAGTGCATCTAAAGTCTCATTTCGCTTTGTTGTTACTTTGAGATTGCTTTCAATTCACAGAACAGTTATGAGACATCATAAAACTTGTGTCCTTTGGCTACAGATAGAAGTCTGAGTTGTTAAGTCTTTTGTCTAAATAACAGCTATAAATAAATCACAAGGTGGTCAACAGACACGTACAGGAGATTGCATCGGATGAATGATACCAACATGCTTCGACTTGGACCAAGATTTTTGAACTTTAGCCTGTGGACATTGTCATACAAATTGAGCTTATAAGCAGATATTCATGAAACCATATAAAGTTACCTCCCCACTTTTCTACCTCACCCAATCCCATTCTCACAACATTTTGTTTTAATAGAGAACGCCTCAAAACAAATGATATACTTCTGAAAGATAATTGTATAAATTTTTCAAGGCTTTTTCTCATTTCAGACAAATCTAAAAAGGCGTGGCATACAATATTCCTTTTCTTCCAGTTTATTTGCCATAAGGTTTGTCCTTGTTTTGTGGGAAGAATGGCTGTGGATATGTGAAGAAAGGAAACATTCCATTCAATGTAAAAAGCATTGTGCTGCCTGTGGGAAATGATGGGCACTGTGCATCCTTCTAATATGAAGTTGTTGTTTTTAATTCAATGCTGGAAAAATTAATTAGATGCTAAAAAGGGAGAGGGGAGGAGGTGAAACCATGGAGGCTGCACTAACAAACTGCAAGCTATTTGTATATGCCCAGTGGTGGGTTTCAAAAATTGTTCAAACCTACTCTGTGGGTGTGGCCTCCTTTGTGGGAGTGGCTTGCCGCCTATGTGACCGGATATGAAGATGCTGACGACACTTGTCAGAACCACCTTAAATTACCTCACACACAGCACTGGCATGCATAAGAATATGATGTAAACTTGTTTTTTAAAAGGCATCTTTTGTTTGCGTTAAAACAACTTCAACACACGCAATGTTCTGATTGCACCACAAACGCAGTAGTCATCCTTACCTTTCACAGAGGCACTGAGTTTTATAAATATGAGCATGATAGTGTAGAATAATCATATCCAAGGACCAGTGGTGGGTTTCAAAAAATTTTGGAACCTCTTCTGTAGGTGTGGCCTGCTTTCCGGGTCCACTGGTGGAACCTCTTCTAACTGTTTCGGTAGATTTGACGAACTGGTTCTACTGAATAGGTGCAAACTGGTAGGAACCCACCTCTGTATATGCCAAATAAAGAGCCTCAAGAATCAAATAATTTATCTGCTGATAATTTCCTGATAATCTTCCACTAGCATGTGATCCTCCTCCAAATTCAAATGCCGAGTGTTTCCCTTCTCCAGGTTGCGTCTGGCCCCGGTCTTCGAAAAGCCACAGATACCTTGCAGCCAAACCGCTGGACATATGAGCAAACAGTTCATCTGCAACAGAGCCTCTCTTTGGTGGAAGTGTGGCCAATTAGTCACACGTTTGGTGTTCTAATTAGGCAGCGACTGGCCCTTTCAGAAAATGTGCTGTTGATTTAGGTACTTCCTCAAACAATGCTAAATTGTGTTATGTGAAATTCAATTAGGCCTCCCCCCCTCCCTTAAATGTTTCCACATCTGTTATTCTTTAAACAAAAAGTGATGAGGAGGAAAGGAGAAGTGAAAAGCCAGAGCCTCCATTGGTGAAATATGTTAGACCTCTGGGACCAGCCCTTTTACCAGCTTTTGACCCTGAACAGTGATACACAGGAAGGAACAAAGTTGGAGAGCTATCATGGTGAAACCTTTGAAAATAAATCATTATACCAAGAAATGGTACAACTGTACAGAGAATGTAATCTCTACTGGTTGTTATAAGAGCGGGTTTGTTTAAAAACCATGGCGTGAGAAAAGGAATTTGAAAAACCAAGGGCTCTTTGAAAATTTGGCCTTAAGTGAATGAAATTAAGAAAATAGATTGGATTTTTTAAAAAAAAGTTAATTCTAAAGTGAAATGATAAAACATAGATTTGATACAACACATATATCAATGAATGCTACTGGGCAATTTTTAAAACAACAACAACAACAACAAAGCAACAAAGCAAGGTGCAGCTTTATTTTGATGCTAAAACAACCTATTGTATTTTAAGAAAAATATCTTGACGAAATTGTCTGTATCATTTTGTCCCAGACATTTTTGCCATTCAGCTTAACAAACAAATGTATCCTATCCGTTATATTTTCTTAAAGTACAAATGATGCTTTAACAAATACCTAAGCGTATTTAAAATACCTTTTGAGGATTATCCACAATATTTAGGAAACCTTTTCTATTGCATATGATTGCCAGTCTTCTTCCCAGGTGCCAGACAAAGCATACAGAAGGCAACTTAAATGTTCCCAGACACAAGTCTGAGTGTTGTCAAGACACATATCACTTAAAGCAAAACAGTTGCTCTTAGATTGTGGCTCTGGTGAAACCTACTGCTGTCTAAAGGTGACGTTGTACATTCATTCAATCCTTGTTACTGTTATCACCTTTTCACAAACCAACATTTCAGACCTTATCTCCTAGGCCGGCAGGCTATGCTTCAGGTTTGTCGGGTGTTTTTTTTTTGATGATGTATCTTGATAAGATCTGTAGAAGGTGAGAGATGGCGTTGTCAGCACCATTTTATGGCACCTCTGTACACGTCAGAAAATGAAAATATTTTCAGAAGTGATAGCATTATTTTGACTGGCGACAGGGACATTTAGAACAATAAATCTGCAAGGGCAGCTCGATTTAAACTCAAGTAAAAGGTTTGTCAGGGTGCAGAGTGTGTAGGAGGCATATAGATTTTGACTGTGAGTGCCATTGCTTGGGAAAGACCTGAGACTTTTCAAGGGAAATATTTAAATACAACAGTTGCATTTCTAGTGAAATTGTGCTCCTAAACATCTCAAGCATTTAGAGATTGTAACAGTATTCGTCAGAAGCCCTGAAGATGCTATTAAAAGATAATTAAATGTTCAGAACAACTGAAAAAAATGTATGCAGCTTCATTCAGTTCAGAGAGAATGCTTCATATTTTCAAATATGTTATAGAGTGCATGATTATGACATTGATTTTTCTAGAGATAAGGTGGCATAGCAAAATGTAATTAAGTAAAGTGGTATGTTTAATAATTAAAAGGGCAACCATGTCTGAATTTACGTTGGAACAAATGGGGAAGACATTACAATTTTAACAGCCCTGTAAATATTGTTCAAGCCCTGATCCAGGAGTAGCAACAAGTATTTTGGCCTTCTGATGCCAGATGTAGAAAAGGGTTTTTCCTTTCTCTGCTAATCCACTTGGTTTCTATGTTGGATAAAAATCTCTAACATTTTCCAGCTGCTGGCATGCAATTCTTTATCTTCTATGGCTACCGAAACAATTAATCAATGCAAGCCCTAGGAGAACAGATTCTATTGCTAATTTAATGTTTTTGATAGATTGAATTCTTACTATTACTATTACATTACTATTACATTGTATTCTTTGTTTATAAGCAGATGCTATGTTCATTGAATATTCAAAAGAGTTTACAGTGTAAAACAAACAAGAAACTGAATAAGAATTTACTGAATCGGTTTTTGAAAGTAATAGGTTTATAATCTAATTTTCTCTATCGTATTTTGGTAACAGTGACATGACTATTGTGCTATTATTCTTATAACATTATAAATCTGTAGTCATATTGTTAAAAGAAGTGCAAATAATGGTTGTATATTTTGCTCCCTCAAAATTCAAGAGAACTTTTTCATGGGAAAACACAGTTTGTATTGGCAATCCAATGAGATTTGTTTTTCTTATACCTGAAGCTGGTTGAATAGTAGAGCTTCACAAAGTTGCTTGTTTATAACATTTCAGGAAATAAAAACAACATTAATCACACTATATTTCACACGTGATCCAGACAATACTTCCTTTCTTCAAACTTAGGTATTGCATTTGGTTCAGGAATGTACATAATTTAGGCTAGGCTGCGGGGGGGGGGGAGGGGGGGCGGGAGCAAAAAAAAAAGAATGAAAGGATAATAACATGATTGGTTACTGAAGCTTGCAGCAGTCTAACGACTCTGCTGAGAAAGTAATCAGGCAGAACCGCAATCTTGTTCTACCATGGTGTAATGATCGGCTATAACACCGCACTCACAGCCAACCTCATTTGAGGATTATTGCCTCCCACTGAATGACCCGCTTAGCTATAGAAAGTACCCTATTCTTAAACTTTTCACTCAGAATCAAAAACCTATCAATCTGCATTTCCAACAAACATATCTACAGTTTCTAATACAGGCTACTTAAGGACTTAAGCGTGGGAGGAACTGCATTTCTCTGAACTAGCCTTTAATGGGAAAAAGGGCAGCCTCAGAAGATTCTGGTTTTCATCTCATGTGTAATAAAAATGTCCCTCTTCAAAACTGAAATATTTGTGATTTCTTTGCCTATTTTTAATGATCAACGTAGGTCGTATTCCAGATTACATGCAGCCTTTACATTCAGTTATTCCTTTCAGTTACTGATAATTTAAACAACTAGGAAACTTTGGCTTTAATTCTGACATATAGATTTCTTCAGTAAATTTGTTTACATGTTGAAAATCAATACATTGAGATGACAATATTTTCTGTTTATTACCATCTCTTTCTGTGTTGTGTGGGTCTCTCTGTGTGTGAGATACACACATGCCACACAAACGTGTGTGTATCACATGCTTTGCAGAATACTTTTCAAGGAATTAAATGTTGTGTTAAATGAATAATTTAAAGTAGCCAAATTTCATGTGACAATATAGAAATCTTTCAAGATTTAGTTTTCTTACTATATAGATAGATCCTGCATCTCCTTTTCTCTCATATTCTCAGTCTATCTGTCTTCTCTCTCTCTCTCTCTCCCTCCCTCTCTCCTTCCCTCCCCCCATACACACAGAATCTAAGACATCAGTTCATTCTATATAGGGGTGTCACATAACTCTTGAACTTCATGTATAACCTACTGCTCATCCCAATACTGTATGTAGACAATAACTAGATAGGTCTCTCTGTTTGAGGGTTGCACTGTTTTCTGTCAGAATTTCTCAGATACACATAAGAGTTCCCCTGTGTAAGAGTTCTGTCTTCATCTCAGAGAGTCTGACAAAATGTATTGCTAATGCTCAGCAGGATATGCCAGCTAAATGCAGAGAGGAAGAGAGACAACGGTGCCAAAGTGGTGAATCCTCTTATGCAGAGGCCTCATGAAATGCACAGTTGATTCTGATAACTATATATGCAGACCAACTGACAGCTCCTTCAATGTTTTGCTAAGAAGTAAAACAGTCTGGAAACGTGCTATTAACTTCACTAGGCTCCAACAAGAGTTTTATCCTAATTAAGTTTGGCTTTGGGGGAAGTCATCCCCCCCCCCCCGACTCTGAAGTTTGTTTTGTACCACAGGCTCTAATTTGGCTCCCTGCCGTATAAGGATTAGGAGTTTTTCACCGCATTTACTTTGACAGGGGGATTAAATATTTTTGATAATAGATTCTATCAGGATTTCAGCAGTAAATGGATTGCAGGCTATTACAAGGATTAGATGAGCATTTACAGTGAACTATAGCTTCTGAAGGTGACACGTGGCTCAGTGGCTAAAACGTTGAGCTTGTCGATCAGAAAGGTTAGCAGTTCAGTGGTTCAAATCCGTAGTGCCACATAATAGGGTAAGCTCCCGTTACTTGTCCCAGATTCTGCCAACCTAGCAGTTCGAAAGCACGTAAAAATGCAAGTAGAAAAATAGGAACCATCTTTGGTATGAAGGTAACAGCGTTCCGTGTGCCTTCAGCGTTTAGTCATGCCGGCCACATGAACACAGAGACGTCTTCGGACACTACTGGCTCTTTGGCTTTGAAATGGAGATGAGCACTGCCCCCTAGAGTTAGGAACGACATATGTGCGAGGGGAACATTTACCTTTATAGCTTCTGAAGGTCCATGATGATTACAGATCCTAGGGGATTTAATTGTGATTTCTCAGCTTGTAATATTTTCTTAAATGAAGTTAAGGGACATTGATGAAATTGATACCAAATATATCAGGCTTTTAGAAGAATAAAATTCATTGTCGTATCCTGGTAAACCAAAGGAATAATGTAGAATTAAGTTGAATATATATTCAACTTATATTCAATATACACTATATTCAAAGTATTCCTTTGGTATACTTTTTTCCTTCAGTTTTTCAGTTTGATATTGAAAAATAAAGTAGAGGCCATGTTTAGAAATCCTTAAATGTGACTAAATTGATGAGATTGAAAAACGACCTGTGCGACTAAATAATAAAAATATGTCCTTATTTTAACTTCTGAAATAGTTAACATGTATTGTAATTTAATAGATGTATACTCCCCCCCCCCAAAAAAAGACCAGTCTGAAAGCTTTAATTATCCTGAATTCATGGGCTGCAATGTTCATTTATTCCAGTAATTGTTAGTAATATTGTTTGATCATTCTGCTAAGATCCAGGAGTACAACTAATTGTTCAACTATATGTCCTTCAAAAAGCAGGAATAATATTTCAACAAAATAACCATCATTCAGTCCAAACATGTTCATCAGCTTTTTTTTTTTTAACTAGAACTCATAATTCACCTCTGATATCAGCCCACCACTGGCCATGATCCCTGATTTTGGAAAGGAAAAAAAATGGTTCAAGCATGCATTTACAATGTTATCTTAAGTCATTTAACTAGAAGAACATTATTTCAAACTTGAGAGGATTTACTTTAGCAGCGTTGTTTCAGATTTGAAAAAGAAAAATTGGGTAGGGGACAGGGAAAAAGGATTTTTAGTTGGGTTAGAAATGAAGAGGCAGGCACCTTTTAACACTGCTCTATTTATTTATGGAGTTGATTAAATCAGCTAATATTTCATCCAGGAGAAGGGAAGCTACAGGAGGTAATTTCTCTTATGGAGCCATACATCTCACTAGTACTTCCTCAGACAGTTGGCTTAAGGCTGAACCTTTTCTTATAGTAAAGTTGGTATTCGCTGTTACAAAGGGGTGAAGCTGACTGAATTCTGTAGTGATACTGCTTATTACAGCATATAAGCCCCCATCCCTATTCCACTTATGAGGCCCTTTCACCTCCCATTTTTAAGTTTGTAAATTACATGAGAGACAATAAAATACATCATTACTGTGGTATATCAATATATATAGCTAGCCTCCCGACGGAGGGCGGTTCTGCTCTGCGGCAAAGGCAGCGAGGCCAGCCGCCTCCCCCTCCCCCTCCCCTGCCCGGCCGCTGGTGGGCTCCGCATCGACAGGGCGGCTACTGGGAGCGGCCGCGCCTCTTGCCCGACCGCCGGTGCCGGGAACATGGGCAGGCTCCCCAACTGCCGCGGCGCTGGAACGATCTTAACCAATACATTTTTATGTTTGTTTATTAGTCATATGTGTAGAATTTCTCCTTATTTTCGGTTCAGTGTTTTAGTGTTCACTGTTTTTAGAATAGTGTAATTTTGCTAACAATTTGAATGTAGGCCCCTCTTGATCTTGAGGCCCTAGGCTGAAGCCTAGTTAGCCTATAGGAAAATCTGGCCCTGGCAGAGTGTCAAAAACAGGACGTGATGAAATCCGGATGGGCGGGTGGAGCCTCCTGCCGACACCACTACCAGTTCGCCCAAACCGGATAGAACTGGCTGAATAGCACCTCAGCCCCACCCAGCATCCATTTTGTAGCTCTTCATCCTGCTGCTGAAATGTACTGACAAAGCACAGAAAGATAATGACGTTTCCTTTTTTTATTTTACAATAAATGAGATGAATGAAATGTTGTTATACAATGATTCTCAAAAATGATACTCGCCAGTTGCAAGAAAACTACACACAACGGGGTAGACATTTAAGCCCATATATGAACATTGCCATCATATCTTCTGGAGCTGCCACTTTCATTGAATTGTTAAAGAGAAAAATCTGTTCTCCTTGGCAAAATAATTGTACATTCCTATGTGACAGACATTTTAAACTGCATTTTCTGTGTGTCTTCATCTTGCCATCTTTTTTACCTGCTCACTAGGATTGTTATGGATATACAAAACAATAGCACGGATAGTAAGGTGAAGATGAACAATGTGCCTTTTGTAGCCAAGTCAATGGTGGGTTTCAAATTTTTTTAGAACCTCTTCTGTAGGTGTGGCCTGCTTTGTGGGAGTGGCTTGCCGGCCATGTGACCGGGTGGGAGTGGCTTGTCAGAGATGTGACTGGATGGGAGTGGCTTGTCAGCCATGTGACCGAGTGGGAGTGGCTTGGCAGTCATGTGACTGAGTGGGCATGGCCAACTTGTAAAATGTGGTGAAACTCACTTAACAACGCTCTTGCTTAGCAACCAAAATGTTGGCTCAGAAACTCTGGCATTTGAAGCACGCAAGTATTAAAGCTGTCAAGTTACAAGAACCTTGCACCCCTAACCCTTTAGAAAAAAACCCCCAGGGGTGTTCAAACTTGACAGCTTTAAGACTTGTGGACTTCAACTCCCAGAATTCCTCCTCCAGTCATGTTGGCTCAGGAACTCTGGCACTGAAGTGTGCAAGTCTTAAAGCTGTCAAGTTACAAGACCCTTGTACCACTAACCCTTTAGAAATCCCCCCCCCAGGGGTGTTCAAACTTGACAGCTTTAAGACTTGTGGACTTCAACTCCCAGAATTCCTCATCTCGCTCTTCATCTTGATGATGTGCGGATGGGCGGGGGGAGGGAGCTGGAACCGGTTCTAAATGGCACTGTAGATTTGTGAAACCCCTTCTACAGAAGAGGTTAGAACTGGCAGGAACCCACCGCTGAGGCAAGTCATTCCATGCTATTGTCTGAGGTAATTCTAAATCTATAATGGGTGAGTCAGTTACTCTGCTTAGCACAACTGATTTATACTCTCACCTTTGGTTAACCCTAATTTACCTCAAGGTCTTAACTTACCTTAAATCACACATTGCTGAAATCACATGTCCCCTAAGATTTGGGATCTCTATACCTACGCTGGCTTGGAACTCACAGCTCATCAGACTTTTGCCATCAGTATCTAGATGGTTCTTGCCAAGCAGTGTCTGAATTGCTGCAGAGAGATCTCATGTATTAATTGGCGCCGTCTCTGAGACACCCATGCCATGTCATATTATCTTTTCAACAAAAAGGAATTGTGCATTTGACATGAGTCACCAATTAGTTCTGAGTTATTATTCAATCTACAACTAATCATTTCTTTCCCTGCTCTAAGAATGAGAGAGTCGGTTCCTCTGCTAATTCTAGGTCAGGGCTGTCAAACTGTCAAGGGGCCCGGATGCATCACCCACTGGCTGCACCCATGTCTGGTTTAACAAAGGGGGGGGGGAGTCACGATATGTCATGTGACACCGCCATGATGATGTGAGTTTGACACCCCTGCTCTAACTGATTTAATAGGAGCCATCAGTGTCTAGGTACTTGGTAGAAGCCTTAATTAACCTCCCAAAGACCCATTAGATCACACAGGGCTGGCCTCCTCTGGGTTCTGTCTACCAGCCAATGCCATCCGGCTACTACCCGGGGGAGGGCCTTCTCTGTGGCAACTCCGGCCCTTTGGAACAAACTCCCTGCAGAGATTTGGACCCTCACCTCTCTCCAGGCCTTCCGAAAAGCCGTTAAAACCTGGCTGTGTTGGCAGGCCTGGGGTTGATGAGTTCCCTTCCCCTCTCGATTTGTGTGGCTGTTGGTTTTTTTTAAAATGCTTGTATTGTAGTTTTTGTGTTTCTCTTTCCCACCTTGGGTTTGTGCGCCGCCCTGAGTCCCGCTGGGAATAGCGCGGCATATAAATAAAACGAAACCTAAACCTAAACCTAATTGCATCACCAAGTTATGATGTTATTCTGCAAATTATGTCATTTGCAACAATTGAAACAAAAAAAGGTGGTACGGGGTTCACATCACTTGCACTATGATCACGCCTTTGTCCCCCTTTCCGCCTTGCATATGTCCTTGATTACTCCCTGCATTTGTCCTTCACTTTGGCGTCTTGGTGGACAAACACCAGCCAGCAGTATGTGAGAGCAGCCAAAAAAGCTTGGTTGTATAAACAGAGGCATAGAATCGAAATCACATGAAGTATTGGTACCACTTTATAAATCCTTAGTAAGACCCTGCCTGAAATACTATATTCACTTTTGGTCACCACATTACAAAAGATGTTGAGAGAGAGAACAGATAAAATACAAACCCGGAATCTTTCTACTGGGAATAATCAAAGGGAAATATACAAAGGAAATTAAGTACATATTAACCAGGGGTGGGTTTCAACCGGTTTGCGGCGGTCCCTGCGAACCGGTTGGTCGGCGAATCTGGAAGTAAGTAACTTCCGGGAATGGCGAAGGGCGCGCCCTCCCACGGTCCTTACCCGGTTTTGACGAGTTCTGCGCTTCTACGCATGCGCAGGACGCATACAGCTGAACCGCTTGGAACAGGGCGAGAAACCCACCCCTGATATTAACACATCTGCTAACTGCAGTTAGAATAGCATTTGCCCAATGCTGGAAACAAAATAATACCCCTTCGGATGAATTAGTGATTAAAAAAAAAACTTGGGATTGTGCAGAGATGGACAAATTAACACTGAAATCAAAGGATAAAGAAGAGTCGGAATATTATGAAATTTGGAACAATTGGTACAAATGGCTGCAAAACAAGAATAAAATTAATTAAGCCAAAAAACTATATATAAATATATATAGAACTGTGTATAAAGGTGTGTAAATATAGAAGCGAAATATTATAAACATTTACGGGTATGATGACATAACAATGTTGATGTGATGACTGTAAGGTGTTGTAGAAGGGAAAAAATAATAAAAGAATCTGCAAAAAAAAAGATGTTGAGATTTTGGGGGAAAGTGCAAAGAAGAGCAACTAAGATGATTAAACAAAACAAAAACATGAAGAATGGTTACAGAAATTGGTGTATGGCTAGTCTAGAGAAAAGAAGGACTGGTGGTGATATGATAGCAGCATTCCAGTACTTGAGGGATTGCCACAAAGAAGAGGTGGGGTCAACTTATTTTCCAGAGCACTAGAAGGCAAGATAAGAAACAATGGATGGAAACTAATTGAAGAGAGAAGCAATCTGGAATTAAGGAGAAACAGTGAGAACAATTAACCGGCGAAACAGCTTACCTTCAGAAGTTTTAAGTGCTTCATCGCTGAGGTTTTTAAGAAAAGACTGGCAGCCACTTGTCTGAAATGATATAGGATCTCCTGCTTGAGGAGGGGGTTGGACTAGAACAGTGTTTCTCAACCTTGGTGACTTTAAGTCCTGTGGACTTCAACTCCCAGAATTCCCCAGCCAGATAGCTGGCTGGGGAATTCTGGGAGTTGAAGTCCACAGGACTTAAAGTCACCAAGGTTGAGAAACACTGGACTAGAATACCTCCAAGGTCCCTTCCAGCTCTATTTTGATTGATAATCAGGAGACAGGGTGAGGACAAGAACATTCATTTTTATTACTTTGATGAAGGAAATCAAATCATTTTTATTTCATATGCATTTATCTTTAAGCTTAGTACAAGATCTGTTTTTCTCTACAACAATATCCCTGTAAGATAGGTTGAGATGAAAGAGATTGATGGCCCAAAGATACCGAGTGAACTTCGATGACTGTGAGTTGACTGGAACCAATTCCTCTCTGAACTGGATACTAAAATTGAGGGGGGCTCTGCTTCTTCTGACATCAATTATTTTTTTTGAATTTTCTTTCCCTCACAAGGCTTGCTATTAAGTGTGTATAATCCTTCTTATATATCTCAGATAAAAGTTTTCCTTTTAAAAAAAAAAGAAGCTGATTCTTGGAAGTTGGAAGATCCTTAAAGCTATTAGGACTCCAAGAAACTCCACCTCCAGATCTCACAAAATATCAAAGTGATATCATCACTACCCTTTGAATGCCTAGCACTTTGTGCTAATTTTTAAAACTGGTGTTTCCTAAAGCTTCTCCTGATTGCTAACCAAGCAGGAAACTTGAATTGTTTCGTGCTTTTCCACCTTTGGCTTAAGACGCAATCTACTATGAAACGATTGTTTCTCTTCCTTCACACAGAAGAATGGGTTAGGACTCTTTTGAAGTGCACTACAAAGTGACAGGAGAACTAAAGGGGTGGTAATAGATAAATCTCAACTTTAATATCTTTATTTCAAGGCTTCACTAATAGCCTCAAAGATAGATAGATATATTTTCATGGCTGCACTTCAGATAAAAGGGCAGTCCATAAATTCATTAGCAAGTAATGGAACAACTTAACTTTATCTTTGTCTATTCACAGGCCTAAGGTTTTCATTCTGCGCCAGGAATCATACATCACAGTCAACGTGTTTGTCTCCAGAGCCAACTGAGAGAAAGTGCGGGGGGGGGAAAAAACTACTATTAACAAGAGAGTAGTTACATTCAGATAAATTAATTATTAGTCACTCTGGACTGATGGGAAAAGCCCACACAAGTTCTATCAACTGAGTTCCCACTATTAAAAAAGAAATAATCGGATACGAAATCATAAAATAATCTGAGATTTGTTCTTTCTGGTCTACTGGTCTTGGCTCCACATATTTGTTAATATGACATTGCTTATTCGTTTTAACTTTATATGTGAAATTAGTTTTTCCCCCAGAAAAATTAGGGCAATCTTATGAATAATGGTCACAGGAGTCAAAGTTCATTTGGTGACAAATAGCATTAGATTAAGCAAAGGAAGCTGGAAGGGATTCTAAAATATAATTCCACCAGAAGCACAGGATATGGATCAGTGAACAGGTAATGGAAGGCGTTTAGGAGGAATTTAGATAACCACAGAATGCAGATAAACTTTCAAAGATGAAAATTGAACAAAGAGATATGCGGGGGGATGGGGAAGCAGCCAACAGACTGATGAATACACTCTTGAACTTTTAGTCCAAATGCCTTATTTCAATATGACACGTAAATTGATACTTAAACTTATTTGCCAGAAACAGTGGATGTACATGCTTAAGCCACAGAGTTTTCAATCTACAAAATGTTAATAATTAGTACACAGAGGATAGAATTTCTGATCCCTAACATTCCTGCTTGGCCATTTTTATTGCAGTGGTCATCTTGTGTCCAGAATGAGATGCTGAATGCAAGTTTTATTTTACTAGATAAAGGTAAAGGTTCCCCTCGCACATATGTGCTAGTCATGCCCAACTCTACGGGGTGGTGCTCATCTTTGTTTCAAAACCCAAGACCCAGCGCTGTCTGAAGATGTCTCTGTGGTCATGTGGCCGGCATGACTAAATGCCGAAGGCTGTTACCTTCCCACCAAAGGTGGCTCCTATTTTTCTACTTGCATCTTTACATGCTTTCAAACTGCTAGGTTGGCAGAAGCTGAGACAAGTAATGGGAGCTCACTCTGTTACAAAGGGGATTCCAACCGCCAAACTGCTGACCTTTTTGATCGACAAGCTCAGCATCTTAGCCACTGAGCCACCGCATCCCTTTATTTTACTAGTGACCAGTAATTAAAATTCACTATTTGCGAATCCAGAACTAATCGGAGAAAAGGTGAAACAATCAGATGACCGAATAACCACATTAATTGGTGGATAACTATCGATATGTAGGTAGATATTAGACTTTGTCATTACAAAATTACTAGTCCATGTAACAAATTGTGAACAAATATATAAAGTGCTTTGGTATTATAAAAGTATATGCAGAGATAATAGCAATAGTCATATATTAACTTCCATAAAATTTCAGGTAATTATACCTTTGCTGATAAAATTTCATCTTTTACTCCAGCATTGACAAACTGCCTGATTCCAAACTTCCAAAGCTATTAGCAATGTAAAATCTGCATTGTTGTGAACAGCGAAATGATGTGTTAGAGCAAATAGTGTATTCAGACTGTCAGTTAACAGATGTAAATGTTATATTAATTGCCTTGGGAAACCCACAGTGGATGCTTGGGTTGTTGTATTATTTTAATGACTCCACTTTGAAAGGACAAAACCCCAAATGAAATAGCAAAGACTGTTAATCAAAGGTCTTAAGGGGAGTGGTAGTTACTCCACTCTCACTGAGAGCTACAGAGCTACTCACTCAGAGCTGTTCACATAATCCAAAGGCCAGCATATGGTGGGATTTCTTGTCTGTATTTAAGTAAGTTGCACTTCATGGACATGTTTTATTCCTATGAGAAAAACTTTCTTGTAGATTTGGAATGGGAATTTTTCTCTGCTGACATTCAGGATCCTTTCAGTAAACACTTTTTAAGAGGCAGTTCCATTTCCACTTTAGGAAAATGTTGCCTTATTTTGTGACTGATCACAGTTTTGCTGTACAACCAATCCTCACATTTATGACCTTCATAGGTCTATAAAGCAATGGAGACTGGAAGAAGATGCTAAGCATCATGGCAGTTTTACTTAGGGACCATTTTCCTTAATGATTAAATAGCTGGCCCCAGATGTGGTCAACAAATCAGGACTATTGATATGGAAGCATAAATACCATCAACATAGAATGGAGTTTGCTCAGAAGCTGAAATACACCAAGTGAATGAGAGGAAGAGTGGGAAGCAGAGGAGAGAAGAAAGATAGGAAGAGAGGGATAGGAGAGAGGGTAAGTGGGGGGGAAGATGAGGAGAATAAGGAGGAGTGGAATGAAGAGAAAGGAGAAGGAGAAAGGGAGGGGAAGTAGATTAGAAAAGGATGATGGAGGGAAGAAAGGAGGTAGGAGAGAGGCAGAAGAAAGAGGTATATGGAGAGCAGAAGAGCTAATAATGGGTTTTTATCTTTCTGGGAGTTGATGGCAAGAGGAACTGATGTAATACAATATGATATTGGCTATGTAATAGCATACATGTGATTATATGTTATGAAAATGGAAAATAAAAAAAAAATATTTTGAAACAAATCAGGACTATCCATAGTAGTTTCCTGAACATCATAGGTGGGAGTTATCCAGACCTCTGGAAAGATATTATTCTAGAGGTCAGACATCACAACAGAGAAGGCTTGCCTCCTGGATTCTGGCAGATGATTCTGCTTGATCAAAATGTGACTTGGCCTGATCTCATCAGATAGGCAGAAACTGGAACCTGGCAGTCTCTCAAATAATCCATCTCTACTCCATGAAAGGTCTTATAAGTGTTAACGTATAACCACTATCTTGAACTGCATCATGAATTGGATTGATTCCTTAAAATTTCCTATTCTTGTTCTGGTGTTTATTTTACAAAAATGAATAAAACCAACCAACCAACCAAACAAACAAAAAACAACAACTAAAATTTTGGTCAGGAAGTACTAGGAGTCCACAAAAGGGTTGGACAGCATATGTGGCCATGATGTAGGCGCTGTCCATGGTTGTGCAAGGTCCTGGATACCATCATTGATGGCAGCATGGTAGCAATAAGTCCTTTGGATGCTGTTCCTTCAGCTGTCAACATCACCCACCTTAGCTCTAAGTCAGCAGTCCACAACCTTTGAGGCTTGGGGAGGGGGGAAGGAGAGGGGAACTGATTAGTTGAGCTGTGCACACATGCATTTGCACGCCGGCCTTCCACTCACACGAATCAAGGTGCTTGCATGCACATGTGCACCAGCCTGCTGCTACGCCTGGTAGTGGGCCGCAGCCCGGGAATTGGGGACCCCTGTTCTAAGCAATGAGATACTGTAAACCTACTTGCACACGTTACATTTATTTTTAGGGGCAATAATATATTCTGGTAACAAATTAAAAAGAAAATACATTAAAATGTTCACAGTATCTCCAAATATTGTTTGGAATATTAGATTTAGTTTTTCATGTTACAGAAAGCTAAACGCAAAGCTAAAAAGCATCTGAGGAATAAAAAGTCCAGAAGGCAAATTGTAAAAAAAAAAAAGCTAAAGCAACTGCAAATGTTGTTGCTTAAAAATGCTGCTGAATTATAATAAAGCCTATTGGAATACATTCAAATAACTTCTATATACATATTTATTCTCTCTCTTTTTCTACATTCAACACAGACACACAAGATATTGATCTCTCTCAAAGGATTTCATTGGGGGCGGGGAGAAAGTTAAAACAAGAACATTTTAATTTAAAACTATTGCTAGAAGGTTAGATCACAACTGAGTACCACTGAGCTATTTGACTTTCCCAAATCACTGACACAAGGAGAGATCATTTCTTTTTCTTTTAAAATGCACAATCTCAACCTCCAGTCCCTGGAGCCAAAAAACTGACAAGACCCCACAGTTTTTAAAGATAATAAATCAAACAAGATAGATTCTGTATGTACAACAGGACAGATTTTACTCTCTTTTTTGCACTTAGAATGTTAAATGGTTTTCTTTTATTTCACCTAGCTCGGGTATCTTAAAAATGAGGAAAGGGCTCCAGGGATGCTGAAAGTTTTATTAGATGTAATTATAGTATCTTACTTTGAAAGATTTAAATGTATATCTTAATGGCATATGCAGTTATTATGACTAAATGTGATTGAGATAAAACATGCATTAACATTAAAAATCTAGAACTTTGGAAATATTGGGCCATATGTGAAGCTTCTCCCTCTCCCCGCGCCTCTCTGGGTGTATCTATGTATTTCGGAGAATGCAAATTACTATTCTTACAGTATATCACTGGCCAATGAAGTTGTTTAAATGCTGTACTCATTCATTGTTAATAAACCCCATAGAAACCAGAGGGACCTCAAAATTCTTAACTTGGTGCCCTATAATGGTCATAATTGGCTCTCAAAAATGTGATTTCTTAAAAAAAACAAAATTGATCATACAACAACATTTAAATAAAAATGCTTCCTCTGCATTTTCAAAAACACATTTGAATAAATTGCTGAATATGTCACCCTATGCATGCTTAGGCTGGGAAGACTTTTCCTTCTGAACATTTCAATCTAAAGGTAAAGGTTCCCCTTGCACATATATTCTAGCCGTTCTGGACTCTAGGGGGCGGTGCTCATCTCCATTTCAAAGCCGAAGAGCCAGCGCTGTCCAAAAATGTGGTCATGTGACCGGCATGACTAAATGCCAAAGGCACTGTTACATTCCTAGCAATGTGGTTCCTATTTTTCTACATGCAATTTTACATGCTTTCGAACTGCTAGGTTGGCAGAAGCTGGGACAAGTAACAGGAGCTCACTCCATTACACGGCATTAGCGATTCGAATTGAGATTAGCCTGACCCAGGGCGGTGTGAGGTTTCCTCTTCACTCATTTCCCAATGCCCCAGTGGGTTGGTGCAGAGAAAGGGGAATCTGGTTGATAATGGAGAATGGCAACTAAATGTCCAAATTTTCTATTCAATAGTCACTGTTGAATATCCAGGATATTCTTAAAAGGCCGGCAACAGCCTATGCTGCGCCCTGATTGGCTGGGACGCAGCATAGCCTGTTGCTAGCCAGCTACCAGCCCCTAATTGGTTTGACAGTTCTAACACCTGATTGGTTTTGACAGTTCTGACAGTTACAGTTGCTAGTATAAATACCCTGGCGCGTTACCGGGCGTTTGGAATCGCTGTCATCTCTGTACTTAATAAACATCTTGTTCTTGCATCCATGGCTCCTGCGTCTTCCCTCAATACACAAAAGTCACCCCCATGAAGCTGGTTACCTCAGAAGAGGGGTTGGTCCAGGAGTGAAATTCAGCAGTTTTTGACAGGTTCTGGAGAACCAGTACCGGAAATTTTGAGTAGTTCGGAGTTCCGGCAAATACCACCTCTAGCTGACCTCAGAGTTGGGTGGAATGGAGATTTTGCAATATCTTTCCCCCAGGAGTGGGAGGGAATGGGGATTTTGCAGTATTCTTCCCCTGCCATGCCCACCAAGTCACCCCCACAGAACCGGTAGTAAAAGAAGTTGAATTTCACCACTGAGCTAGTCCAACTCCAAAAGTTTATTTCCCTAATTCTTTCATGTACTGCTCTGTTGCCCAAGTTGTGCTGTTTACCAGCGGGATTTTGGATGAATTCAAAGTACCGGTATGTATAAGTTGTTGTAGCATAGGGCTTAGCTATCCAAAGGACTGTCAATGTTTCTGCCTGTCTGGAAAACTGATACATGGTAGGCACACCACAGCTCCCATCTTTAAAAGAGTTACATCCAATGGGGCCTGGTGGCATGGCTTTCTGACACAAGGCCTGCCCTCTGGAGGACTATCTCCCCAGACGTTTGAGTTGGCCTGACTCTGATGCCCTTTAAGTAAGGCTATGATATGACTCTTCCCCAGTTAATGGATGAGGAAGTATGTCCCTTGGTGGGAATTTTATTAATATCATGACTAGATTAATCTCTAGGTCATTGCTTTCACTCTTTTATTGTACTGGAGATGTTTATTTAAAACTTGTACACTTCCCAGAGTTGTTATGAGTTGGGTGGCCTGTAAATTTGGTTTATATATAAATAAATAAACTGCAACAAAGTTGTAGAACAGGGGCAATGAGATTTTTTTCAGCTATGCAAAGATGTTTTGACTGATATTAAGATTATAGTTTTAAGATGGCCCTGCTCTGTCAACTCTTATTAATTTAGCAAGAGTGTTGTGGGTTGAGATGACGAAAGAAATCTATTCCCCACCATGCAGTACAATCAGCAATTCTGAGTATGTCAAATTAACAAACAGATTTGATAGAACATAATGATAAGTGGGGCTAGGACAACAAATATACATTTAATTTAATTATTTCAGAGTTTATGATGCAGCTATTGAACTGTCTATCATATTAATTCATTTATTATCTGTCATATTATTTAAGGTGTGTTACTGTATTTAATATATTTTATCTATTGTATTTCATACATTATTTCAGGGGTCTCCAACCCCTGGTCTGCAGCCCAGTATGAGTCCGGGGCCCAATGGGAAATAGGCCACACAAGTGACAGGTGAGCGCATAAGTGCAGGTAGCTCAATTTATGCAAGCAGTGGGTGCACATGCAAAACCATCCCCTCCTCCCCCGTTGTTGCCACCAAAAATATCGCTATTTTCCTAGAATTTGTTGAGGAAAAAGAAAAAAATATGCCTTCAAAAGATCTCATCCAATAGTTTCATGTAGATGTTAAATAATATGTACAAGTCACACTTATTATTTTGGAATCATTCAGCAAATAGGCTTAATCTTTGTATCCCTTCCCCATTGAAAAATGTCTTCCCAGGAGATTAAAGCTATTTTGACATCAAAATTAAGCCGTAAAACTCTATTCTTGACATCTCCCAATCTTTGGCTGCCACTTGTACCTCCTTACACAAGGCGTCCTTTATAGAAGGTAACAACTGCTATTTATTTGAAAGGAAGGAAATTCTTTTCCAGGAAGAGAAGGAAACAGATATAGAGGCTCAGAAGTACATGAGAAAGAAGTACCACAATTAAAACAGGGACTATGAAAAGGAATTACAACTTATTCTTGACAGAGCATAGTAAGAGGGCAACTGTTTTAGCAGCTTCCTTCTAATAAGTGGTATCTATCTTTCTGTGCCGTACTGTCTGTCTGAAGCTGAGTTCAGCCTAGGAAAGATGTGCTGTGTTGAGTGTTTACCTTAGCCTCTGAAAAAGACAAATCCTGGAAATTGTGAGCATCTCACCAATTCTAGCCAAAGAACTGCATTCCAACATGTAGATAATTTCTGTAACTCTAAAGGTTTCTCTGTCAGTCATGATGGTGCAAGAGGAAGGATTGTCTTTGCTCCTTACCATTCTATGTCAGGAACACAGGTAGTGTTCAGCAGTTTCTGACCAGTTCTGGAGAACCAGTAGCGAAAATTTTGAGTAGTTCAGAGAACCGGTAAATACCACCTCTGACTGGCCCCGTCCCATCTATTCTCTGCCTCCTGAGTCCCAGCTGATTGGGAGGAAATGGGGATTTTGCAGTAACCTTCCCCTGAAGTGGGGAGGGAATGGAGATTTTACAGTATTCTTCCCCTGCCACACCCACCAAGCCATGCCCACCAAGCCACGCCCACTAAGCCACGCCCACCAAGCCACATCAAGCCACAGAACTGGTAGTAAAAACAATTTGAATCCCACCACTGGACAGGAAGGAGAGATAGTTTCTGGCATTTCCAGACACTTACTTGAGAATGTCTATGAACTACCTCAGTCTGACTGTCCTTGGATGGAGGACATGAGCAAAAGAGAGGAAAAAAATTCTGAGCAACTGAATAAATTGCCAACATCCTAACAACATACGTCTCTAATCATCCAAGAACTAAAATAACAAAATGTTTTAAGTGTTTTGCCTTAACTGCATTTTCTGTGAGTCATGTTCCATAGTGGAGGAACTACTACTGAAAAGTTATGTTTCGTCAGAACCACTTGGCTTTCCATACCTATGGAACATGTTGCATATTAGAGAAAAGAGGACAGAATGGAGAACTGGAAAGTATAGACATAAATTTGGAAGTGAGAGATGCTCAAGGCAAAAAACTCAGTTATGCCAATCAATAAGCAATAGCAATAGCAGTTAGACTTATATATCGCTTCATAGGGCTTTCAGCCCTCTCTAAGCAGTTTACAGAGTCAGCATATTGCCCCCAACAATCCGGGTCCTCATTTTACCCACCTCGGAAGGATGGAAGGCTGAGCCGGTGAGATTTGAACAGGCGAACTGCAGAATTGCAGTCAGCTGAAGTAGCCTGCAGTGCTGCATTTAACCACTGCGCCACATATGCCCAGCATTAAAACTGAGAAGCTAAAGTCCATATCAGCAGAAAAGCTTGAGAAAAAACCACTAATATTATACAAGGGGTATAAACAGAGATTTACACCTTCCTTATTGACAGAGGGCAACCAAGTATTTAAGTGGCTCCTTTCTAGTATGCATTAAAGATTCTGAGTATCTGGACTGGGGGATGACTTTAAAAAGTTCAGAAGTAGTTTTTTAGTTAACCCACTGTCCAGGAGTGTCAGCCAAGATCTTACCAGTAAGACTGAGATTGTCTATTGTTTGCATAGACCCATCAAAATGTCCACTGGATCTATTTTAAAAGTCATCTTTTTAAAAAGTGTTCTGGAGGGGAAAGCAGCAAAAAAAAAAATGGGGTAATTTTAGACTGTTGCCATTAAACTGAGTGCTTTGAAGGAACGCTTCCCACTTCTTCCCTCTCGTTATTTTTTATATTCCTTTGTGTGTGCTTTTTTATACAGAAGGATTAATATATGAATCATTATTCTTATTTTGGCTTATGAGATGCAACATGGTGCTTTTATCTCTCTCCCAAGAGTGCACATTGGCACCATAGCAGAGGACATGGAGGAAATGGTTTTCAAAGGAGCAGATGTAGGAACTTCAAGAGCATCCGCGCTGGTTGTTTGTGTGGAAGAGATTTCTACTAGCTATTTTCCAGCAAAGCAAGCCATTCCTGCACGTTCCTGCCACTTTGAATCAGAACTGCAGGATGACATGTTATTTTAAAGGGACACCATACCATTTTCATTAAGGATTTCTCAGCCTTCCTACAGTCTCAAAAAGGAGCTACTTTGCCTCAGAGAATCAGAGGGCACCACTGAAGGTTGCATATTTGGGTCAAATCAGAGAAGGAAATAAGGAATCAGGAGAAATTTAAAGAAGGACAAGCAGGCAAGCAGAACCCAACGAAAAGCATGAATGAAACAGAGTCGCCAAACAAAATACAGACGTTGCATCATATTTACTCTGTAAGCAAATATAAATAGGTGAATTAATGACTCGGGTGTCATGGTTACAAAGGGAACATTTATGTGGTACACAGGATTTGCCTCCTTTACATGTGGAAAAGAACATGATCTTAAAATCTTCCATTCTTTTTATATTTTACTTTTCCATGAAGGTAACAAGCAGAGTAGATGATGAATAGAGATCTAAATAAAATATAATAATGCAACAACAAAAAATAATATGTCAATAAATATAATAAATAAGCAGTTTTTGTACATTTTCCTTATTAATTGATTTTCTTCCTATGATTTCTATTAATGATTATTAAAAATGTGTTTTTTAAAAATCACTTTATCCATTTAAACATTTTTGTGCCAGAGAAGTATGATTCCTGGTTTAATTAAGATATAATCAATCAATCAAACAAACAAACAAACAAACAATCAAATGCAATGTGAAAAAGTAAACAATGTATTATTAAAATAATGCCCCATAGTTTACTTCTCTTTAAAGAAACCCTGTCGGCTATATACAATGATAAAAAGCAGTAAAATATATCTCAAGTGATTAATGTAACAATATATCCTAGCTTACTCCAATGTGGAAGATATTAATTTTGATTCTTCAAATTTAGAAATGTTGATTTTGATTCTCAAATACTAGTGAAGGCCACTGATGTCCAACTCATTTAAATGGGTGCTTTATTGAGAATGCTGTTAATAAATAGCTAAGCAGGTTATAAAGTAAGTCTATTTAGCTTATTTATTCATTTCAATGATGTCCTAATGTTGCATTTGGCTAAAGCCACTCAGTCATAATGAGAAAAAGCAATGACAACACTGTTTAACTGGATTTTTAACACAGGCAAGAAGGCAATTTCTTTAAAAAGCGTTCCTTTGTATTTGCCTCCGTCAATTTCGCTTTGCATTTTCTATGTTGTTTTAGAGTTGTTTTGCCTGTTTATTTCAAACAGAAAGGAGATTTATAAATCAAGTAAATATAACACAGGATGGCTAGGAATTTACTGGTTGTTTCTTCAATAGAACTATTTGGAAAAGAACATGATCTAAAACTTTTTCTTCAATAGAAAAAGAAAGAAAGAGGAATCTCCTGGCTGGCTATTTGAGAACAGAATGATGTTCCAATACAATACTTTGAGCTCCCTAGAAATTATGCTGATAGAAGGAAGATTGCCAAAAACTGGAAATGTGGATTTCTATCATTCAAGATTTTTTAATATATAGATTTAATACATCTCCAGCACAGCCTATTTAAGTGACTCCAGCAATCTGCTCCAGCAAAAAGCATTTGCTTTTTTTTTTAAATTAAAAAGGGCAATGTCTGGTTGTCAGAAGATTGCCTGTCTTGCTGCAGAAGACAGAAGTATAACTTTTAAAGTCTCCTTAAATGTTCAGTTAAGGTTGTGCATTTTTATTTTCTTTTATGGTCCTACTCCCAGAATTCTTTGAATTGGAGCAGGTTATAAGCTCTGTAAAATAAGTAAGTCAATCAAGTGGGCATTTGAAATGGCTGCCTCAATGGAAACTGATGCTGTTGAGAGCTGTAGCTATTCCTTCTCTTTGTCAAGCATCTAGGAGTTTTAAGTGTAATTAGTTAAACACAGCTTATACTGTGTGATTACTCCCATGTATTTTATTTCTGTCCTGTAAAGTAAAAGTGATACTTTTGAAGGGCTCTGGAAACAGCATAAAAAACATTTTGAAAAGAAGGTTTGCATTCTTAACCATAACAATTATGTTTAAAAGTCTTTTTTAAGCTTCATTCTAGAAAATAAAGCATGTTGTCATTTGAAAGAGATACTGGTTGAATCTGATAAATTTAAATTATTCTCCCAGGAAGGAATATGTTTACATCATTTGCCAGCTGTACAAATAATCTGAGAAAAGCTTTTTTTTTTTGGTCTATGAAGACATTTGCTGAGTTTATCCATTGTAACAATTTCTAAAGGCTTCCTCAGAGGACTGTACTGTTTCCTAACAAATGATACACTTGCCTTTTTCTGACTTTTTCTAGAATGGATAATCTTAAACTGTTGTTAACAAATTCATGGCTATATCAGTCCAATGTCTAGAGCAGTGTTTCTCAATCTTGGCAACTTTTAAGATGTGTGGATTTCAACTTTCAGAATTCCCCAGCCAACATGAATTCTGAGAAATGAAGTTCACACATCTTAAAGATGTCAAGCTTGAAAAACACTGCTTTAGAGTTTTATTTCAAGTCTGCCAAAATCCCTCCATCATCATAGGGATTTTAAGTCAGATTCTTCTGTATTATCTTAGATAGCTAGATCAGCAGGATCTAGCTGACAAACAGAGATTTAAATAAGATTAAACATATTTGAACTTCCCAGATAAAAGAGGTGATTTTTTATCTTATGTGCATTGTGCAATGAAGAAAATATTTATATAATACTTATATATAATTGTTTTTGCATTTTCCCCTTTTTGGAGAGCTCAAGAAAGCTTATGTCCAATATGGAATATCGCAGTAACTAAAATTATAGTATATTAAAATAAAACATTGCATGTAGTCAATTCTAGCGGAAAAGTGAGATATTAAAATGAAGACAAAAACATTCTCACAAAAATGCTGAATAGAATTTGGGAAGCAAATTCAGGTTCACACTACAGAATGGCTGCTTTGAAGCTATATCTGCATGAAACTCATCTTCACCTCCTTCTAGCTATCTTATGAAGATGCTCCATGAAAAGTTTATAAGTGAAATGTCAACATTACATTGTCGTCTCAACTCTATGGCAGAAAACCTAGCTCTCTATTCAAGTTTACCTGTTCATTTTAATATGGTGTTTTTCTTATTCAACCAACACAAATCCTACTGTGGAGATGAACTGCAAGGCTTCATCAGTGTGGTGACAGATGAAGCAGTTTTGGTCACCTCATACTACTACAAGTGGATCTCCTTTCCTACACTCACTGGGATCTACATTCCATGGACATTTTGTATTGTACTACAGATGGTGCCACAATAATGCCTAACTGGTGCTTTGGAAAATCAGGGGTCCATATATGTAATAATTTAGCACTCCCTTGTAAAAGCATTAAGCTGTTTAAAAAACAGGTCTAGAACTCTTTAGAGAAAGGTCTATTTTGCATTGAAAATTTATTTAAATTGGAAAGAAAGCTGGTTTCTGTCAGCTGTGTGTTGCTGGTTCTTCTCCCAGTTGAACGTATTCCGAGTTTTCTACTGCTTCTGCTGACAGGACTTTCCCATAGTCATATTTTACTCTGTTATTCCTTTGATGGTATGTGAGTTTGCATACCTCATGAGCTACCTTTGGATGCTGCTGGCCACAAGGTCAAAATGCCTTGATCAGTCAACACCAGCACTTGCCCCAATCAACAGAAGAAGACTAACTGATTAATTACCAAGTCAAGTGTATGTACAAAGGAGAAAGACCATATTTCTCTCAGATCTCCTCCTATATACTTGCAACCTGCCTGTCAGTTAAGTTTTCTCTAAACACAGGTCTAAGAATCAGCCAATAAGATTTTCAACTTAATTTAGTTTATTAATATTATTATGGGTATTCATGATGTTTATTGTTAGCTTTTTAAAATGATATTATAATTTTAGATAGATGATAGATGACAACTTACAGTTGACAAATTATAGATAGAAAGATAGATATAGATGATAGATAGATGATGAGAGATGGGAGATAGATAGATAGATAGATAGATAGATAGATAGATAGATAGATAGAAAGACAGACAGAGACAGACAGACACAGACAGACAGACAGACAGACAGACAGTTTCTTTGACTGTTGTACCTCAACAAAGGTCTACTATGAAGAGGATGAGGTAGGTTATAAAAATAAACAAACAAATGAACAAACACATGTATCATTTAAGGAAAACATGTTCCTTATAATTCTAAACAACTGATGGAAGGAATAATTTTACTTTTTTCCTTTAAGGGATGAGAGAATTTACATATATAATTCTACTTGAAATCTGCCTTTAAATATGCTTTCCTCATGTTCATTTCATTTTGAGCTGAAGATAGCATTGCTTTTATCAAACACTAATAATAAACACTAATCTCTAAAGTATTTTTACTAGCTTTCAATCTCATTTTTAAAGCAAATAAACTATATCCATGTTTAAGATTGTTTCAAATGGTCTTTTGGGTTTTCAAAAAAGAATTCTAAAATTCAAACCCAGAAGCGGCTCACGACCTTGAAATCCTACTTTAGCACTTTAAATTCCTTGGAATGTCTCAGTGAGAGTGATGATTGCAAGCTAAGAAGAGTACTTGGCATTGTCACCACTTGGCATTGGTGTTAAAACACAATCCTTTGTCTACCCTTCCCAAGTTTCCTCTTTCCATTATGTATTCCTCTTTCTGCTACAGATGGTGATTGATGTAATATATGTATACAGTATGTGTATATGTGTGTTATGTATGCGTATGGGTAGATATATGCTATATTTTGAAAACAGGCAACAGAATTTCATTTTTAACATGAACAAGTATGCTTATAGTAAAAAAACGACAATAAAGGTTATCTTATGTTATCTTACCTCAAGTCAACTACTCAACCATAAGGCAGTCTAATAAACACAACTTGCTGGCAATTTTCATGTTGCTGAAAACATGTTATGTGAAGGTGTCAGAATACATAGGATCTCAGAATGTTTAATCTTTATTCTGTGATGTAGCATTTGTTCATTCAACAGCATTTACATGTTGAACACTTACTCAACATTCAACAAACATTCTATCTACCAACAGAAACAAAGCTCAGTTATAGAGACTAACCTGATTTTGCATTTAATAACTGCAGCAAGACTGCTGGTGGCGCAATACTGGAAGAAGGAAGATTTGCCTACTATTCAAGAATGGACATTAAAAGTAACAAACCTAGGAGAGATGGCTAAAATATCAGCATATCTCAAGGACCATTCCAATGAGAGATATAAATTGGAGTGGAGAAGATGGATTGACTATACTCAAAATAAATATGGGACTAAGAAATTCCAGATAGCTTATGACTGAAGAAACAAGGAATGACATAATCTGTTTAGAGCTAGCCTAGCAAAGAGGAGTTAAAGCTCAAATGAGAGATGATATTAACTTTTTTTAAAGTTTATTTTAGAATATTTTTGTTAAAGATTTATACCCTGTATTGGTTCTGGGAAGTCAGGGGGAGGGTTGGGGGGGGCAGGGTTTGGGTGGAGAGTGTAGGGGGAAGGAAGTAAACATTTGTAAAAGTTTTTTTTCAAAATTTTTAATAATAATAAAAAAAGAAACAAAGCTAATGTTAGATCCTTTCACATTTATAATGGATGCCATCCGATCCCATTTGTCTTAGTTGGGACTTCCAGAGATAGTCATTCTTAAAAAAGTAATGCAGCTCAATTCCTGTGAAGTAGAACAGATTACAAATTTCTTTTGTAATTTATTTCAGAGGCAGAATGCACTTGTGTGGTTTTTGATAATTCACTATGTATGCCAAGAATCCAGATTTATGGCATACATCTATAGAAATGGATTTTCCTATAGACTTTATGTACATTCCTTAAAATATTTGTATTCCTGTGTAGCTTATAAGGTGGCACACAGATAAGGCTATTCTCCATCCTAGCAAAATGCTAAACTAACTGTGGTTTTCAGTTAGGTTTCTTTAAGAACCAAGCCAAGGGATGTCAGAAGGTAGTCAGTTGCTTTTAAAAATACAATGGCGCATAGGTTTGATTAACAAAGGGATTTATATATCAAACATATCTCACCAAGAGCATAAAGCAGCTTATATATTAAATCAATATTTGTTTGCTTTCAAAATGAAAGAGGGAAAGCAACATTCCAAGATGCTGAACACAAATAAATATCATGAATATAGATCTTTAATAAAATCTGTTGGTTCTTCTGACATTCCAAAAACACAGAGAAACAATCATAGCCATAAAAACTGTTTTGTTTTTTTTAGTCATTTTATTGACATTTATAGGCCGCCCTTTTCCCTAAGGGGACTCAGGGCGGCTTACATTTCATAGGAGGGGGGGAGTGAGACAGGACACAAAAAGAAAAAAAAATGTGAATAAAAGAAAATAACCAATAAAACACAACATTCATTCGGCATTCGGGCGGGGCAAAATTAGGGACTTATCCTCAGGCCTGACGGGATAGCCAGATCTTGAGGGCTGTGCGGAAGGTCTGGACGGTGGTGAGGGTGCGAATCTCCACGGGGAGATCGTTCCAAAGCGTCGGACTGCAACCGAGAAGGCTCTCCTCCGCGTAGTCGCCAGTCGGCACTGACTGGCGGATGGAATTCGAAGGAGGCCTACTCTATGCGATCTGATGGGACGAAGGGAGGTAATTGGCAGAAGGCGGTCTCTCAAATAGTCAGATCCACTACCATGAAGGGCTTTATGAATGGTGAGTAGCACCTTGAAGCGCACCCGGAGATCAACAGGTAGCCAGCGCAGCTCACGGAGGATCGGTGTTATGTGGGCGAACCGCGGTGCGCCCACAATCACTCGCGCGGCTGCGTTCTGGACTAGCTGAAGTCGCCGGATGCTCTTCAAGGGCAGCCCAATGTAGAGCACATTGCAGTATTCCAGCCTAGAGATCACAAGGGCTCGAGTGACTGTTGTGAGAGCCTCCCGGTTCAGGTAGGGCCGCAACTGGCGTACCAGGCGAACCTGGGCAAATGATGGTCAAAAGTCAGCTGTGGGTCCAGGAGGACTCCCAAGTTGCGGACCCTGTCTGAGGGGTATAAATTTTGACCCCCCCAGCCTGATTGATGGAACGTTGGCCAAATTGTTGGGAGGGAAACACAACAGCCACTCGGTCTTGTCTGGGTTGAGTACCAGTTTGTTAGCTCTCATCCAGTCCTTAACGGCCTCAAGACCCCGGTTCATCACGTCCACCGCTTCATTGAGTTCCCTGCATTTAAGTCAGATTTAATTAACAAGCAATTTAGCACACACTTATTAACCATTAAAGCTGATAACTGAAAAGGCAAATGTTGATGATAACAAAATTCCACTCTGCAAATTAGTTTGAGTGATTCGGTTTGGGTCTCTTAGCCCCCTCATTTGCAAAGATTAGATTCACCAAGCGTCTTGTATTTATAATTGTTTCATACATTTGAAGATATAAGAATACAAGTAACCGCTTGCATTCAAATTATTAAACATTATAATACTGAATAAATGGAAAGTAATTGGATGGATATAGGATTATGATTCAAATAGATTTTTAATAAATGTTACTATTCTCCCTATTAGATTCTGTAGATCATTTTCTGTTTTTCTTTAGAATTTGGCCATTCAGCATTTAGCATTTGTTACAGCATTGTTGTTTTTGCTTCATTAAAGGTAGAATACCATTGAACAGCATTTGCTTAATTAAATGTAGAATACCCATGCTCACAGGACAACACTTGGACTGTTTTAAAGGTTTGCTATAATGTTTAAAAGAGACCAAGTGTTGTCCTGTTAGTATGGGTATTCTCCATTGAATGAAGTGAACAATAATGCAACGCTGAAACATTCTGTGTTTTTAAAAATCATTCTCATAATTCATTATTGATGCAATTCTCATACATAAATGAGGGTTCTTGTACTTATTACATAATGATTGAGAGAGATATTCCTATTTCAACTTTCAGTATACAGTCCTCTCTCCAGAAATATACAGCAGTTTAATTACAAGAGAGGTTCTCAGGATCTTTTTTCCATGCGCTTTTCCTAGTAGGAAAAAATTCATTCCATGGCACTTTTCCTAGTAGGGAAAACTGCTGAGGAATGTTGGAATGGTGTGAAATTGGTAGCAAATTAAAAACAAATTAAGCCTCTTTAATCCCTTGCTTACTGGTGTAAGTTCCAAAATAAATTCTAAATACTGTGTATTTTGTGTCTATCTTCAAAATGTATTGTATTTGTTTCACAATATCTAGAATGTTACACACTCTTGGAAGATTGACCCCCTCCCCAAATCAAACCCCATCAATCATCCATGCTATATACACATAAAATGAGAGGGGGCTGGGTTGAGCCATCTTGAATCTCCTAAACCCTTGCTGTATAATGTCCCTCTCTCAGCAATTACACATATATATTTGTCTAGAGCAGGGTTTCTCATCTTTGGCAACTTTTAAGATGTATGCACTTCAATTCCCAGAATTTCCTAACCAGCAGGCTGGCTAGGTGATTCTGGGAGTTGAAATCCACCCACCTTAAAAGTTCTCAGGATTCTAAATGGCAAAATATGTACAGCCCTATTTCTCTGAAAAGAAAAGAAAAACCTAAGAAATATAAGATGGTTTTTACCAACAGAATATTGGAAATTGAAGCTGATTATAGCTCTGGAGGAGAAAAGGGCAGAATTCACGAAACCATATATTTAGAAAGTTATGACTATTGCCTCAGCATATTTACTGAGAACAGTTCCAGTGAAAGCCATAATTTATTTTCAAGAAATTTGCTTTAAGGGAAGATGTCGATCTTCATAGAATTAAGTTCTCAAACCTAATAATTTAATGACAGCTGGATAATTACCTTATTATATACTAAATAAACTGAGGTCAAATAAGATGTCTGACTCATATATTTAACATCTGCTGTTGCTGGATAAACCCAAAAGATGAAGAAATTATAGCAATTATTTTGCCACACTTAACAGCAAGATTTCAGTTGTGAACATTTAAAGCAGTGGTTCCCAAACTTGGCAACTTTAAGACTAGTGGACTTCAACTCTGGCTGGCTGGAAAATTCTGAGAGTTGAAGTCCACAAGTCTTAAAGTTGCCAAGTTTGGGAACCACTGATTTAAAGGGGTTTTTTTTTTTTTGTGCTCAAAATGAGTTTAACTTATAGCCCATTAAATGAATGACTTAGAGAACCGATTACTTCATTCCATATTAATTGGCAGATATTATTAGCAGTCACAATGCATACTGTTTAGAACTGAATTAGAATATTTTGGAATGTTAACAAATAGCATAACAATTTTTCCTTGTTAAAGGTATTTTCTGGTAATAAGAAAATAAATTTATTTTAAGTTTAAATTTATAATAATGAGATTAAATCTAGTATTATATGGTGATGGTGACTGGAGATCATCTAGTCTGACCCTGCACTATCTCACTCTTGTGTCCAAATCTCACCTCTACGTCCTACTTTACTCCCCCCTTTGAGACTCTATTTTTAGCTACAATTGAGTATTTCCTCTTATAGTGCCTTATTATAACCTTTGGCATAGCAAGTGGCAAAATTAATATTTCAGCAGTGCATGTTAGCTAAGAGCGAGCCGAGGTGGCGCAGTGGTTAGAGTGCAGCACTGCAGGCCACTTCAGCTGACTGCTATCTGCAGTTCAGTGGTTCAAATCTCACTGGCTCAAGCCTTCCATCCTTCCGAGGTGGGTGAAATGAGGACCCAGACTGTGGGGGCAATATGCTGGCTCTGTAAACCACTTAGAGAGGGCTGAAAGCCCTATGAAGCAGTATATAAGTCTAACTGCTATTGCTATTGCTATTGCTATTGCTATTGCTAATGCGGGTATGTAATTCAATCAGTTCAGGATAATGATACATAGTAGTGAGAAGAAAGAGACAAGTAATGCATATATAGGGTGTTTCTCAGACCTCATTCTCTCAAGGTACGTTCTCCAGTCCCCAGGGTGCATGTTTCAGTCCAATTGCTGGGTAAGCATAAATACGCAGTTTTCCCACATATGAAGAAGACTCCATTTTCTCCTACACACACACACCTATGTTCATGGAAAAGGCATAGGCTCAGGGGCTCTTTTCATCTGTCCAGGCTTACAACCACTAACTGGCATGAACAAGTTAGTGGTTCTAATGGAGCTTCTTGCTTAGGGTTCCTTCACTTATCCCTGAGAACTGGACCTTCAAATAGATAATGGGAAAATGGTATTTCCAGTGGGAAAACGAAAACATAATCCTGTGACGGATTGAATCGAGAGCCAAATTGGGAATCGGGGTGGCTGAAATGGCCTTGGGCATTTTTCAGTAGTCAAATTTCCTACCCAACGGTTACTAGTGAGGGTGGGGTGGAAAGGAGAAGGCAACCTTCCATTGGGAGAGGCTGTGGGCAGATGGAGACATACTGTGGGTCAATTTTATGTCCATGAGTGTCTTTCTAGGGCCAAGGTATACTTCTGATGGACATTGCTCCTCTGCCAGTGACCCTACAGGAATATCAGGTTCCTGATACTGCTTGACACACATGGAGGGTGACCCTAGGATTTCCACACCAATGGCTATAGGGCCAACAATGGGGCGGCAGCTCATCCCCAGCCTTTTTAATGCATTATAAAAGTCACCTTGCAACTTGGCTTCTGCTGCTTTGGTTCTCCATCTACCACCTTTCTCAAGGACTGCTGGACCTGGTCTTTTCCCAAAGATCTGGCTGAACTGGAACTGCATTGTAAGATAAAGGGCCAGCAGACAAGCACAACCAGCATTTTTGACCTAGGGCAGGGTCAGACTGATTAATTAGGCTTTGACCCAATTCCAGTATTCTTAACATGTAGTTCCCTTTTCTCAATTGTTGCAAGGGGCCTGTTTTCCCTTTGTTCTATCCCACTTTTTACCGGGATTGTCAGAGGCCTGTCCTTAGGTCTTGGGGTTGGCCTACAGTTCCATCCCCATGCATAGACGATGCACCTTTGGCGGGAGTGGATCTGTCCCAAAGCGTCCACAGCCTGTGACCTGTTCCTGCCCTGTTCCTTGGGGTTCTCAACATCCCCGGATCCTCCCTCAAGAGCAAGGGGGTCACTCGGGCATTCTCACAACAGTGGGAACTACTGTTCAGGATGTTATCACTCAGCAGGCCCTTTGCCAATAACAGCCAAAGCCATAAAAAGCTCATAATTGTCCCTTACACAATTATCCAATCACAATTCCCTTAATCTACAAAATCACCACATCAGGAAGAAGATTGGGGTTGTATATGATCTGGGAAAGGGCAATATCAGTCTTATTTTGTCTTTTTTATTTTATTTTTTTTGCATTTCAAAAGTTTTATTTCTTTTAAGGCAAACATTTCATCATTCCTCAATCAGTAAGACATCGAAGCACAATTTTTTGTATGTCAAAATAATTCTAGTTTACCACCAAATTCTTGTCTAGCCTAATATATACCCCTCCCTCCACCCTCTCCCCCAACCCCCCTCCTCTTCCCCCCCCCCCCGACTTCCCAGAACCCGTACACGGTATGGATTTCTAACAAACACAGTCTAAAATCTGTTGGGGGAAAAAAAGAAAAAAAATTAATAACATTCTACATTGACCTTAGCTTCTTCTTGCTGAACCAACTTTAAACAATTTAAATCATTTCTGATCTTAAGCAGAGGCTAACTGGAGTTTCTTGGTCCCGTATTTATTTTTTATATAGTCAATATCAGTCTTAGGTGTCCCACATAACCAACCCCTATTTGTAAAATACAACGTCCATAGTCCTAGGACTAATACAGAGAGCCCACTCCCAGGTTTCCTCAAACATAAGTATCTCCAGGAGGTTCGTACTGCTCTCTGTCACAGTCAATGATTTTTGGCTCAGCACCTGCCTTTCTGGGGAGGAGGCGATTCCAGTAGAATGAATATCCAATACAACAAATCACAATAAGAGCAAGCACACTCACTAAAGCAAGAGAAACTGCACTTATAGCTATGTATGTTCGACTTTCCATCCCCTGACAGGTGGCCAAGTTTCCTAATACATTTTACATCTAACAAATGGAACGTTGTCTTCCTCCTCCAAATCTTCGGCCGTACATGGAGAGTCAGCTTCCGGTGTGACCCAATAAGGCCTCTTCTGCCCCGTAGTTCTATTAACCATTGCTGATAGGACAGTTATAGGGGGCGCTTCTTCAAGCGTACCACTAAAAGATGGGCTTCATCCTGGTCTGCCTCCCAATACTCAGCAGAAGCTGGCTTAACTCGAGTCCAGTGAATCCAAGACCTGGATTCCAACACTCTTACTGCAAGTGGAGAACACCTGACCACAGTATACGGACCCTTCCACTTGGGTTTCAAGTTCTCTCCTTTCCAGTGTTTTACCTATACTTGTCTCCCACCTGAATATTATGACTAGAGGTGCTCAGAAATGGTGGGCTAAGGGACACACAATATTGTTGGATTTCTTTTTGCTTGTTCAATTTTCCCATTATTTGACTCACCCATGAGGCCCCTAGTTAACTTTATAATTATGTTCAACTTCGGGACCTGGTATAAGCAAGAGGGTGGCCAGATTGAGGGCATTTGTCTGTTTCAATGTCACTTGAGGATTATGAGTGAGGAGAGTTTGATACTTATAAATTAGTTTGTTGTCCAAAAGTCAATTTATTAGCTTCCTCTATCAGAAGAGCAGTGGCATTGTATTATTCTTTGAGTCCACATACAAATTAAAAGGTTTCTCGAGGTTGGGAAGTCCCATGACAGGAGCCTGAGACAATTTTGACTTTAAGGTCTCAAACGCCCATTTTTGTTCCTGCTCCCAAACAAAGGGTTCCTTTTCACCCCACTTTGTAAATTCATAGAGTAGTTTGGCTAGTAGGGCAAAATTTGGGATCCATTCCATCCTGTCTTTAGGTTGTTTTGTGCACAATAGAGACAAGCGCTTTCTTCCCAAATAGCCGCTTGAGCATGTAAAACTCTAAATACATATTTTCTTGCTGTGTAGACATTAACTATCTTTCCTTTTGCCAACTGGAGGGCTCTTCCTCTGACCAGGTAGGGGATTCCAACTACCGATCCCTCCTCGTACAATTCTTCTGGCAGGTCCCCTGGCCTCCCACTCTTTCTGTCTAAGAGCCTCGGCGAGGAAAAATGTGTTTCCTCTTGCCTTTTGAAGTTCCTTCTTCTCTAAAATTTGAGCCCAATTAATCAATGTTTTGTATGCTAATTCCACAAGTTCAGAGATGCCTTTCCTGGGGGGCCCTTGGTCTTCTGTAATTTGGCTCTAATGTCATCTGCAGACTGACCAATGAAGATCATATTGACCATTCTCTTATTTTCTTCAACCTTGGGATCTAATTTGGTATATTGCCTAAAGGTTTGATAAATGCATTCTAGGAATTCCCCTGGATTTTCATCCTGTTTCTATTGAATTTGATAGACCTTCTCTAAGTTCTTAACTTTTGTTTGAGTCCCTAACAAAACCAAGGTCCAATAGTTTTGCAGCTGAATGGACTAAGGTTCCCAATCTGGTTCCTTCAGTAACCATGTCCAATCCGGATATTTTGCATGATCCTTCTGCAAAGCCATATTCATGGTTCCCTTCACCATCTTTCTTTTCTCTGGGGTTAATAACATTTCCATCAGACTTTGTATGTCTGCTCAAGTAGACTGGTGAGTTCAGAAAAATGGATGCAAAAAGAATGTGCATCTCATCTGGATTTTCTCTATAAGCAGGAATTTGATTTTTCCAATTATATAAATCAGCCACTGAGAATGAAGCATATACTCACACCTTATGTAGCTCCTCCTCAACTCCTGGCAATAAAAAATCCCTTAGGGGCAATTGGAATTTTGTCTCAACTGCTCCCTTGGACCAGGTTTGTGGTCCACTTGATCTGTCCCCTCGGGAACCTTTTTGGTTTTCTTCCTACTGGCCCCACCTAATGGGACTGTTTGTTCTTTCTAACCAATATCTGATTCAACCTTTTGTCTCCCTGGGTCTACTACTTCTTCAGTGTCAATCATTTCATGTCAAAGATACACAGGTGGAGGGCACTGATGTCAGAGACTCTCTCTCTTTTATTTAAAACAAAAAACACTTAAACACATCAACAAAGACAAACACACAAGTTAAAGCAACACAGGAACTAAATGTTTTGTTATGTATCATTTATAAGGTTTTATATAAATCTTTTAAAATGCCCCTCAGTGCAGTTAGAAGATACCTTTAGAATCAGTTTTGAATAGTTACTAGTTCCCAGTCATTGATTTAAAATAATAATAATAATAATAATAATAATAATAATAATAATAATAATAATAATAATAATAATAATGTGATAGCTTGTTATATTGCTTTATCTATTCTGGTTTTAATTTAAACAGTCATGCTGCTTTTGTTTATCATTATATAGAAATCTGTATGCTAGCATTTTCTGCTTATGAATGTAGGGCCACGAATGTCAGGTTTGTGCCTAAAACAATGAATAAAATCAGGCCACATTGCTGTAAACTTGCGATAAATCAACAGCCTAATATTTGCAGGCTCAGATTGAATTTCCTGCCCTTTTTTGCCTTTGAGATTTTTTTTTAAAGTAATTTGAATGAAAATATAGCCCTTAAGAGTCTCAGTGGTGTTTTTACTTCTTCAATTAAAATGTTATATATTTTATTATATTTATAAATCTCTCTCTAAAGCACTGAGCTTAATATGGAAATATGGCCTACGGTCTCCCTTGGAATTTTTCCTTAGTATTTTTGAAAGCGATGACATGCTTTTCATAATCTTACATCCATGTTAATATTTTAAGTTAGATTAAATCCCAAAGCGATAGACAAGCTTGGTGTTTAAAAGCCATGAATTACTATTGCAGGAAGCTTATTGGTTGAGGTAATCGTGGATGTTTCTGCTAATTTTGAAGAGGTAAATGTGGATTTTTAATCCAAACAGTGAAAGACCAAGACTCTTCCAAGTTAGAAAAACACAACCCAGAGCAAGAGCGATATAAAATATCTTCGCTCTGTCTACTAATTACTACGCGCCTGCCAAAGATATGACTTCAAGGGATGTGCTTGTGTTAAACTGCAGAGTTCTGTTTTGGAATAAGTGAACATGAAAGGAATGTGTTATGGGGAGCACCTATCGACTGTTTATCTGTGAAAGGCAGGCAGATAGTGAGCTTGGCAGTGAGATCCTAACCCCCAAATGGTGAAAAAGCCGATGGAGGCTTAGCCTTTGGGACCACACAGTGTATCTTTGCTTGCCGCAGAAGGGAGCGTCTGGTATTTGAGCGCTGATAAGAGCAATCTTTTTGGTGGTGCCAAGTAAGAAAAGACATTCCACAAAAACAAACAGCCTGTTTTTTTTTTTTTTAATGGGGAGTGGGGGTGGAGAGCAAGTAGGCAGGAGGGGGGGAAAGAGCGCAGCCAACAAGTGCTAATCTCCCCCGTTGCTTAATAAAGTGTGTCAGTCTTTCAAAGAACCATGAATCAAGCTGACATCTTCGAGCCTGCTAAGATGAACTCTGCCAAGGAACCCTATCATTTACTCTCAAGTGCCAACATAAATTTTCAGGTTAGGCCATAGAAATTATGACACCAGGCCAATGTCGGGAGAAGCTTTGGAAAGAGATCCGTCTAAGCAAACCGCAGTTATTTTTGTCTTTACCCTTCTCTCTTAGCTTCGTTTTTTTTTTTAAATGAATTGTAAAAAGCCATATATGTATAGGGAATTTTCTGAAAAGCAAAGGCAGCAACAACGGTGATCAGGTTCAAAACTGGCAAAGCAACTGGTACAATTGGCATCACACACCCATCTGGGCGCTGCATTACGTCCTGTCAATTTTGACACACACACACACACACACACACACACACACACACACACACACACACTCTAGTGGTGGGTTTCAAAAATTCTTGGAATCTACTCTGTGGGTGTGGCCTCTTTTGTGGGAGTGGCTTGCCACTCATGTGACTGGATGGGAGTGGCTTGCTGCCCATGTGACCGGATGGGAGTGTCTTGCCACCCATGTGACCAGATATGAAATTATGAATTAGTACTTAGGTCGGTCCAAGTAGCTATTCAGAAGTTAGTGGTTAGAAGCAATCGTAAAGCAAGATATGGAATTAAAAGCAGAAATATTTTGTTATTTAACACATTTAGCAGCTGCTGGAATTGTGTTTGCACAACAGTGGAAAAACAGAGATATGTAAATGAATAAATATTACAATGTGCAGGAATAAATAAATTGACAATTAAAATCAAGAAGGTGATTTGAATACTTTTTCACATGGGATTGGTTTTAGCAATTGCCAACTAACAGAAACAGAAATTAGAAATCCAAAAATATGAAAGAAAACACCAATTATGTAAGGAAAGGTCCCTAAAATGTATAAGGAACTAGATCATTATTAATGCGTAGATAACTGCGGGACATTACACACACACCAGTGGTGGTTTCAAAAAAAATATTGAAACTGGTTCGGTAGATTTGACGAACCGGTTCTGCCGAATAGGTGCGAACTGGTAGGAACCCACCTCTGACACACACACACACACTCCTACTAGGGTCCCAGCTGAATAAAGGCATTACTCATTTTGTAGCAACGTTGTGTTACCATTTCTAAAATTATGCTTAATTGAAAGAATAGTTACAAAAACATTTGCACATGAGGAGAAGAGAAATTGGTGGGATTGATTTTTTTCCCCCTCTTACCAGGAGGGGAATGGTGTGAAGTAGTTTGGAGAGGGAAATAGATAGATAGATAGAAGTTTATTTATATGCCGCCCTTTTCCCTGGGGGGACTCAGGGCGGCTCACAATCCAAGGGGGAGGGGGAGACAAACTTTTTAACATATAAGACAATGCATAATTAAAAAACACAACATTCATACCATTCGGGCGGGTTACAGTCTTAGCCCCAGGCCTGACGGGATAGCCAGATTCTGAGGGCTGTGCGGAAGGTCTGGAGGGTGGTGAGGGTACGAATCTCCATGGGGAGATCATTCCATAGGGTCGGAGCTACCACCGAGAAGGCTCTCCTCCACGTAGTTGCCAGTCGGCATTGACCGGCAGATGGAACTCGGAGGAGGCCTAATCGATGAGATCTAATAGGTCGCGTGGAGGTAATTGGCAGTAGGCGGTCTCTCAAGTACCCAGATCCACTACCATGTAGGGCTTTATGGGTGACAAGTAGCACCTTGAAGCGCACCCGAAGATCGACAGGTAGCCAGTGCAGCTTGCGGAGGATAGGTGTTATGTGGGTGAAGCGAGGTGCACCCACAATCGCTCGCGCGGCCGCATTCTGGACTAGCTGAAGTCGCCGGATACTCTTCAAGGGCAGCCCCATGTAGAGCACATTGCAGTACTCCAGCCTAGAGGTCACAAGGGCACGAGTGACTGTTGTGAGAGCCTCCCGGTTCAGGTAGGGGCACAACTGGTGCACCAGGCGAACCTGGGCAAATGCCCCCCTGGTCACAGCTGACAAATGGTGTTCGAAAGTCAGCTGTGGGTCCAGGAGGACTCCCAAGTTGCGGACCCTGTCTGAGGGGTATAATGTTTGACCCCCCAGCCTGAGAGGTGGAATACTTGCCGGATTGGTGGGAGGGAAACACAACAGCCACTCGGTCTTATCTGGGTTGAGCACGAGTTTGTTAGCCCTCATCCAGTCCCTAACAGCTTCAAGTCCCTGGTTCATCACGTCCACCGCTTCATTGAGTTGGCACGGGGCGCACAGATACAACTGAGTATCGTCCGCATACTGGTGGTATTTTATCCCGTGCCGCCGAATGATCTCGCCCAGCGGTTTCATGTAGATGTTGAAAAGTAGGGGGGACAAGACCGAACCCTGCGGCACCCCATATGTTAGGGGCCTAGGGGTCGATCTCTGCCCTCCAACTAACACCGACTGCGACCTGTCCGAGAGGTAAGAGGAGAACCACTGCAAAACAGTGCCTTCCACCCCCACCTCCCACAGTCGTCGCAGAAGGATACCATGGTCGATGGTATCGAAAGCCGCTGAGAGGTCAAGGAGAACCAGGATGGAGGCGAAGCCTCCATCCCTGGCTCTCCAGAGGTCATCGGTCAATGCGACCAAAGCGGTTTCTGTGCTGTAGCCAGGCCTGAAGCCGGACTGGAATGGGTCAAGATAGCTAGCTTCCTCCAAGGACCGCTGGAGCTGAAAGGCCACCACCTTCTCAACAACCTTCCCCACAAAGGGGAGGTTGGAGACTGGACGATAATTGTTAAGAACGGCTGGATCCAAGGATGGTTTCTTCAGGAGGGGTCTCACCACTGCCGCTTTAAGTGCGGGGGGAAAGACCCCCTCCCGAAGGGAGGCGGTAACAACCGCCTGGATCCAGCCCCGTGTCACCTCCCTGCTGTTAGCAACCAGCCAGGAGGGGCACGGGTCCAGTACACATGTGGAGGCACTCACAGCTCTCATGGCCTTGTCCACGTCCCCAGGGGCAACATCCTGAAACTCAACCCAGGGGTGGTCTACCAGATTATCCCCTTGTGCCTCGGCTGGATCTGCAGAATCGGAGTCCAACTCCGACCGAAACCAAGCAACTTTGTCCGCTAAGAACTGGACGTAGTCCTCAGCCCTACCCTGCAGGGGATCCCCCGTGTCCCTCCTGTTTAGGAGGGAACGGGTTATCCTAAACAGGGCGGCTGGGCGCGACTCAGCGGAGGCGATCAAGGTGGCAATATAAGCTCTTTTCGCCGTCCTAATTGCCCTGATGTATTCCTTGATGCACGATGTTAGAAGTGCTCGGCTCGATTCGGATTTGTTGGACCTCCATAGGTGCTCTAGGCGTCTCTTCCGGCGCTTCCTCTCCCGGAGTTCCTCGGTAAACCAAGGAGGCCTCCTGGATCCACTGCCTCGGAGCGGCTGTAGTGGCGCAATCCGGTCAAGAGACTCCGACGCTGCCGAGTTCCAGGCAGCAACCAGAGTCTCCACCGGACTGTGGGCGAGAGTATGTGAAGAAAGACTACAAAGGGATTATGAGGGGAAGCCACGTTTCAGTGAATTGACATTTCCTTTTATGAAATTGGGCAGACTCTTCCAAATTCCCCACATAGATGCCTTAAATATTTTTATATGCCACAGATAATGTGAAAACTGAGGTTCTTGTTTTAACTACTCAGAAACATATCAAGCAAATCATGGAATAAAATTTGACTGGAACCGTTAGATTACCGTTAATATAGGATGGCAGGGCCGGATTTTCCTATAGGCTAACTAGGCTTCAGCCTAGGGCCTCAAGGTCAAGAGGGGCCTACATTCAAATTGTTAGCAAAATTAAAATTACACTATTCTAAAAACAGTGAACACTAAAACACTGAACCGAAAATAAGGAGAAATTCTATGCATATGACTAATAAACAAACATAAAAATGTATTTGTTAAGATCGTTCCAGTGCTGCGGCAGTTGGGGAGCCCGCCCACGTTCCCGGCATCGTCAGTTGGGCGAGAGGCGCGGCCGCTCCCAGTAGCTGCCCCGTCGACACGGAGCCCACCAGCGGCCAGGCAGGTGAGGGCGAGGGGGCCGAGCCGGTCAGCTGAGTGCAGCAGGGGAGGCGGCTGGCCTCGATGCCTTTGCTGCAGAGCAGAGCCGCCCTCCGTCGGGAGGCCAGCTATATATATTGATATATATTGATATATATCACAGTAATGATGTACTTTATTGTCTCTCATGTAATTTACAAACTTAAAAATGGGAGGTGAAAGGGCCTCATAAGTGGAATAGCTTAGGGCCTCTTTTCATCTAAATCCGGCACTTAGGATGGTACTATTGCCCTGCCGTTTCAGTAAATGTCCATAATTTAACAGGCTAAATATTCCAATTGGCAGCTAAGGAAGAATGGGCTATGTGTTCACTTATTCCTGAACCATGGTTGGAAGGGAATAACAGTTTAACTCTTCTAGGTGTCAGCATTTAACACCATTTAATTCAACAAAATAAAACGTACTCGATCTTCACTTTCTGGAATCTGGCAATAGGTTTGTGAACTCACCTTTTCTGAGTTCCCACTTTCAACCTGGGTGGTATAGAATTGAACCATGTGGTCCACTGCTGGAGATCAGCTGTTTACAGTTTGAGATTTGCTAACCTTTACAATAAATACTGATATAATTTTATGCAGGATTCAGCTGTTTTTGAACAACTGGAGAAAGCACTTGATGCATCTCATGTCAAACATTGAATGCAATTCAGGTTTGTGTTTACATCACAATTATATATATATTTTTAAATGGATTAGACCCTCTTAGTGTTAGACATGTTATTATCTGCAATCAGGCTATCTGGGAAAATACGTGCTTAATGTAAGAATGGCTGAGAAGTTTATCTAGTTCTTTTTTTTTTGATGAGAACTTTCCAAAATTCACACCTAATTTAAAAATAAGATTGAATGGATTTGGTATTTTAAAAAAATAATGTGAGAGAAAGTTTCACTGACAGATTAATCTTTTGGACAGAATGTTTTGAGTGTTAGATCTTGGCTTAAATCACTGTATTTTGAATTAAGTTTCTGGTACGGAACAAGTATTTTCTTCTTCTTTTTCTTTGGTGACCTCAAGTCAGTCTTGATTCCCAACAACATTTTTTAGAAGTGATTTGCCATTGCCTCCTTCCTAGGGCTAAGAGAGAGTGACTGGTCAGTGTTACCCAGCTGGTATTGTATCTAAGGCAGGACTAGATCTCACAGCTTCCTAGTTCCTACCCAGTGCCTTTAACCACTACAAAAAACCATCATCTCTTTTTTTTCTGTCAGTCTCCTCAACTTTAAGATCTGGTGGATATATAGAACATGGGTTTCCTTATTGAAAATAAGTTTTCCTTTTGAGTTTGGCTAAAGCAAGTGGATAAAGATACTGCTTTTTTAAAAAGAAAAAAACCCTACAAGACAGACAGAATAAGAATGTAGCAAAAACTGTGACGTTCATCACAGCCCCTCTTAATAACAAAACATTATTCTAAAATTACACTAAACTTGAAAAAAATACTAAGTCAATGCGGAGATGTTTCTGAGAACCTGAAGCTGATTTTTTTTAAAATTGTGGGACAGCAATTCATAGGGGACATGACAGATAAAATAAAAAACAAAATAATCAGGAAGAATCTCATTATCTCATTTTCATATTTAAATAGGTAAGTAATATTTAAGTATATGTTTTATACCAGCTTTTCCTTCTGCCAAGACGAGCAAAACAGTGTGCAACAACTTTAAAATAAAATTATAACATAACCAATAAAACTAAGTAGGAAAAAGTGTCAAATGCAAAAGATCTTAATATTTTCCAAAATCCTTTTCCCTAAGCACAACAAATGATTTTCCATGAGTGGCAGTATTGTTTAAAAAAAAAAAAAAACTAAACCCAGTGGCTGTTAATAATTGGACAGGTTTATAATAACAAAAATCTCAGCAGGTGGCAGCACCTGGTCAACTTTCTGTGTACTTCCCCCCCCCTCCCCCAGCCAAAATGATATGGAAAATATAAAGAAGTGTTAATATAAAGGATTGCTGCACTCCGATTCTCACACTGATTTACAGTATATGGAACAGATCTATTTGTACTGGAACTCATAGAGAACAAATTCTTTAAGTGTCACTGAAGCATATAATTAGAAAGATTAACACTGACTTTTAGCCTAGTTCATGTCTTCTTTTAGCATCCTCACAGAGAGAAAGCTGACTGGTGCCTGGCACCAGGAAGATGTGAGCTAGTGCTAAACCTAACTATTAATCGGTCCTTTAAAAGTAAATTCTCAACAAGGGAATATTTTACAGCAGCAGACTACATATTTAAGATGACTCAGTAAAGCAGCCTATATCCCAGCAAAAATAGAAATGGGCTGCAGGTCCTTATGCAAAACAGAGAGGGTTAAATTGCAAACACTTGGGGGTGTTATTCTCCTCTCTTTAAGTGTTAGTTTTACTCATCAACATTTAAACTCATCTGAATTCACCAAAATGAATGGCCAAACTCAGAGATGCTTGAATAATGAGTCAGCAGCTGTTGAAAGCCTAGAGCAGTGTTTCTCAACCTTGGCAACTTGAAGATGTCTGGACTTCAACTCCCAGAATTCCCCAGCCAGCATTCGCGAATGCTGGCTGGGGAATTCTGGGAGTTGAAGTCCAGACATCTTCAAGTTGCCAAGGTTGAGAAACACTGGCCTAGAGTCTTCTGCAGTCTCTTCTCCAGAGCTTGAGACTGCTCACTTCATGAGAAAAATCCCAGGAGCTTGGCAATTATGGAATAAGCATGGAAGTGTTCAAGTAGCCGTGATGAAGTTTTTGCAGAGCAAGTCAGGGAAGTCACAGCTGAGTAGCACTCACCAGTAATGATCAGCAATAAGCCAACTAAATGTAATTCTGAATCAGAGTTTTCCTGCCCTACATTGCCATATTTGATTTTCCAGTCTCGTGGTCTTGTTTGAAAAATTCAATAACATATATCTGACTCTTAGACAATACTCAAAGAGAAATGAGAAGAAAAAAGATGGTAAACTGCTAGATTATTCATTCACACTGACTATAGAGTTCACTGAAGTTAGGGTTTTAGTCTCAATTTTAGATTGGATCTCTCTTTGATAAGTTTCCATCCAATATTTCTTGCCCTGCCCTCAGGTGCTTTGGAAAATGGGTCGACCCTCTCGTCTCTATGACAGTCCCTCAAGTACTGGAATCATTTCACCCCTAGTCTTTCTCTTTGTTAAACTAGATATATCCAATTTCATCCATCATTCATTCATGTAGTTTAGCCTCTGGACCTCTTAACTTCTTGGTTGCTCTTCTCTGCATTATTTCTAGGGTATCAAAATCTTTTGATATCATGGTGACCAGAACTGGATACAATATTCCAAGTGTGGTCTCACCAGTCTTTTGAAGACTTTTTTAAAACAAAAATTAAGTCTTTTTAAGAAAATCAGGCTTAATTTTAATCTTTAATTCTCCTTACTGTTGGAATGACAAAAAAAAGAAGCATTGTTCTTATGTGGAAAGTGTTAGCTTCCATTGCATTTATTTGTTGGGTTTATTTATTGACTTTTTTCCAAGAATTCCATAGAATATAGATATCATTCTCTTCCATTTTTCACCACAACATCCTGGGAGGTAAGATGAGCTGAGAAGTAATGACTGGCCCAAGAATATGTAGCAAATATCCAGAGCTGAGGTTGTTCTTTCCTTGAGTTTCTCTGATCCTAACTTTAGCCAAGTGATGGCTAATCTTTTTGTCCTTTTAAAAATCTTTTTGTCACTGAGTGCTGAAAGCATGCACCCATAATGCAACATACGTGTGATCCCCAAGTCCGGTCCCCGTGCATGCACGCATGGCCCCTGTGTGCTCTCCACCCCCCTGCACGTCTGTGTGTGACCCCCTTCCACACATGCATGCATGTCCCCCTCGCATGTGCCTCCCACACATATGTGTGCATCAGGGGTGGGTTTCAACCGGTTCGCGGTGGTCCCTGCGAACCGGTTGGTCGCTGAACCTGGAAGTAAGTAACTTCTGGGAACGGCGAAGGGTGCGCCCACCCGCCTGCGGTCCTTATCCGGTTTTGATGAGTTCTGCGCTTCCACGCATGTGCAGGACGCATACAGCGCCTGCGCGATCGTCCAGAAGCAGCTGGAGCATCGCGCAGATGCTAGTACGCATGCGTGCACCGCACGCGTGCACGAGGATGCCGCCGGCCCCGTTCCAACCGAACCGGTTGGAATGGGGCGAGAAACCCACCCCTGGCGTGCATCTCCCACATGCCCTCCATCCCCTATGCATGCATGGCAGAGAACTGAAAACCAGCTGGCTGGCGGAAGGCACATTGAAGCTGAGCTGGAGTGACGGCTTGCATGCCCGCAGAGAGGGCTCTGCGTGCCACTTTTGGCACGCGTGGCATAGGTTCATCATCACAGCCCTAGCCACTCTACCTCACAATAGAAATGTGTAGTTTAAAATGTTCAGACAAATGCATACTACGTGCCCTTCCTTCAAGAGCCATCATCCTCTCCTTATAAGCTTCAAAGTTAGGATGCATCTGCTTCGCTAAGCTAGAGCAGTATAGAATTTTAAAAGTGATAGGATATAAAATGTGTATTAAACACCACCGATTGAAGTCTTGCAAAACGTATATAAAGCAGACACAAAGTTCACAGATATGGTGTTACTGACAAAACCCTAAAGGATAAAAGTGATAAGTGAAATACTATCTCTCCACACTCCTCCAGCTGTGGTTAAGTGGAGTGAATGTGGAGACTATATTTCACCGTACTATTTTAGTATTTTACTAAATGGGAGACTTGCTCCACTTGCCAATTGTTGGGGGCTAGGAGGGACAGACAACCTGCCTTATGGATCGGGCTAGTGTTATTTTCCGAAAAATGGCAAACTAGATATTAATGCTGATGGCTGCAAATTAAGGTAATGGGGATTATAAGAGGATTTGAATCATTTCATAACTCTTGGCCTTCAGGCAAATGTTTTACAAACATAATATTGCAAAGCACAATGCAATGACATTTGATATTTATTTAAGAGTAATTGCTAAAGAAAAGAGAGCTGGTGTAGGAGGACAAGGAAAAAAGACAAGAAATGTCATGATTTAATGGAGTATATGCTTGCAGCAGCAAAATTCAATTTTGCTCAACATTGGAAGAAAGATACAATTGACTGAGAACTCAGACACGAACAATATACAACAATGGCAAAACTAATAGTATATACAGCAATGGCAGAACTAACAGAATGCACAATAAAAGTTTTAAATTTAAGCAAGAATGTTTCCCATACATGTAACACATCACACAGCATGGAACCATTTAATGGCTTATAAATCTCTATAAATATTGGAAATTAACGGACATATAAAACATGGAGAATCAGAAATACAAAACAGTAGTTTCCTCCCCTTTTAAAAATATTTAACCTTTTAAAAATATTTAACCCGGAGGTAGAAATCACTTTTTAAAATTGTGATCAAATAAACGCATACAACATGAAGCAAGGGCAGGGATGAAAGGGGATAGGGGATGCGATTCATTATATATCTCTTTGTGCGAAGTGGGAATGATAGAATTTCATTAGTCTGATAGCTAGAAGAATAATTCCTTGTTCCAGATTCTCAGTGTTGCCCGAACAGAAGACAGGTTTGTGTAAATTAGTTTTAAAGAATGAGGGAGTGGATGTGGCAGTGATGCCCGATGTATCCTAAGTCAGGTGGGATGAACACTTTAGCAGTATTCTGTATTTTCATTCTCAGCTGAAAAGCTCTAATTTTTCGGTCGGATTGAGAGCCCTTGACCTCATTTACAAATTGAACCATTGTCATCACTTAGATCCTCTTGATTGGCCATTCCCAACCTAATTTAGCTGCCTTCATTTGTTAAGGTCCCATATACTCCTATGAATTTCTGAGTGGTAAATTTAACTACCGTATTTTTTAGAGTATAAGACGCACTGGAGTATAAGACACACCAACATTTTGAAGAGGCAAATTTTAAAAAAAAGTTTTTGCACTCTGCAGACCTCCCAAAAATCACCCTTTTTTTTGCAGAAATGTGCCCATTTTTTTGTCAAAAAAGGACATGCATAGCCTTTAGGAGGCTTGCAGAGTGCTCCTGGGGGGCTGGGGGAGGGCAAAAATGAACAAAAAACAGCCCACTTTTCACTCCCCTGGCTATGCACGACCATTTTTGCAAAGGGCGCGGGGTTTCAGGAGACCAAAAATGCTGTATTCAGTGTATAAGATGCACCCAGATTTTCACCCTTTTTTTTGAGGGAAAAAGGTGTGTCTTATACTCTGAAAAATATGATAGGTTGCATAAGCATCCCTCTACTAAAGATGCTAAAAATAAATTGTTAGTATTTAATGTTTTTAAACCTTTGGAAACATCTGTACGCAAGTCATGTGGGCTTCCTAATGGAAAAGGTTTATGTATTGAAAAGTGATGGAAAGCAAGCCCTCTGGTTCCTGTCCAATACGTCACTGTATATCAGAAGCAAGCTACCACATCTGCGCAATAGTAAAACTGAAATAATCCTTTGCCTCATAAAACTGTAATCCCCTCAAGAAAGTTGGGGCGGGGCAGTGTCTCCTGTATGACACACAATCTGCTCCATATAATTTTCCCCATCATGTTCAAAATACAAAAAGTTTGCCTTCATGTGGCATATACCTCAGTGAAAAGATTGTGCAACTTCCAGCCTGTGTACGGCTTCCAGAAATGTGTGAGTGCTACATGGAAAAAATTAGCAGCCTTGTCCGTTAAAACGTTTCTGACTCCTGAAGCTCTCCACAGGTCCCAGACGCATCTTGATTTATTTATGGCTTGCACATATGCTCACAAACCTGTGGTGTCAGCATAATAGCTTGTGACCTCAATGAAACGTACCAAGCTGCTTTTGCTGTCCTCTGGGTAGTATTAACAGTCACAGAACATATACTACACAAAAATAGATGTTGACAGCTTGTGTCTTTGGTTCTTTACATAAGTGTTCTTACTTCTCTTCCCCGCCCCCCCCCCCCCACCTCCAGCTTTTCCTTTGCTACTCAAACGAGTTTCTAGATTTCCTTATCGTAATGTTGCTAAGCTGTCTTGATGTGAAACACAAGCAACAGTGATTTGTGTCTTAAATTCTTATGGAATTTGTAGCATCCAAGTACTGTAATTTAACCCAAATCCAACGAATTTACCTGCGGCTTTTATGCGACTGGCTTTTGCTGAATTTGGGCCGATGGCAGAGGTGGGTTCCTACCAGTTCGCACCTATTCGGTAGAACCGGTTCGTCAAATCTACCGAACCGGTTAGAAGAGGTTCCACCAGTGGACCCGGAAAGCAGGCCACACCTACAGAAGAGGTTCCAAAATTTTTTGAAACCCACCACTGGTCCTTGGATATGATTATTCTACACTATCATGCTCATATTTATAAAACTCAGTGCCTCTGTGAAAGGTAAGGATGACTACTGCGTTTGTGGTGCAATCAGAACATTGCGTGTGTTGAAGTTGTTTTAACGCAAACCAAAGATGCCTTTTAAAAAACAAGTTTACATCATATTCTTATGCATACCAGTGCTGTGTGTGAGGTAATTTAAGGTGGTTCTGACAAGTGTCGTTGGCATCTTCATATCCGGTCACATGGGTGGCAAGCCACTCCCATCTGGTCACATGGGCAGCAAGCCACTCCCACAAAGGAGGCCACACCCATAGAGTAGGTTCAAACAATTTTTGAAACCCACCACTGAAATGCAGGCAAGTCAGAAAAGCATTTCTGAGCAAGTCAGGAAATGGTCTTATGCTGGCTCAGATGGTTGATCTTCAGAATATAGGTACTCCTGGACCATAATTGAGCCCAAAATATTTGTTGCTAAGTGAGACATTTGTTAAGTGAATTTTGTGCCAATCTATGATCTTCTTGACCTTTCTTGTTAAATGAATCACTGCAGTTGTTAAATTAGTTACACGGCTGTTAAATGAAGATTCATTTCATGGGCTTTCCCATTGACTTTGCTTGACAGAATATCAGAAAAAGGGGATCACCTGGGACACTGCAACAGTCATAAATGAGAGTCAGTTCCCGTACATCTGAATTTTGATCACATGACTATGGGGATCCTGCAATGGTTGTAAATGTGAAAAGTGGTCATAAGTCACTTTTTTCAATGCTATTGTAACTTTGAACGGTCGCTAAATGAACAGTTGTAAGTTGAGGACTATCTGTACACTAAATTCCACCTGCAACCACATTGAACTTGGGGAACACACATACATGATAAAGTAGTTGGTAGGACAAGAAAAAAAACATTTCATTTACATTTCATTAAAGGAAACATCACTCAGGTATATTCTTTTCCCGATATTATACAAATGAATTATTGTAAGTCATCAATATATTATTTGCTTCTCTATTAATAAATAAAAATAAATGCAAATTATGTACCTGTCGTGCCTGCAAGACATATTTTCTTTTTGGACTTACCACACTTTCTACTGTGGGAAAGTGGGAAGAGGGATTATATGATGTGGGGTGATATGTAGCCATAATCACATTCTTCTTAGAAACTCAAGGTCGTCTTTGTCTCTGCACCTGGCCAGAACTGGATGGGAGGAATCTGTCTTCGTGGCAGTGAAGGATTGGATCATGGGATGAACTTTCAACTGGGTGGGAACACATGGAAGCTTTCAGATTCGGGTTTTCCCAGATGTGGCAACATGGCTCTTTTAATAAATTGGAACTTTGAGGACTCTCTTGCCTCGGACTCTGATTTTATATTGGATACTATTTGGAAGCCTGGCAGTAGCTTTAGCAGATTCCAGAGTTGTTTGTGATCCAACCACCAAATTTTTTGATTAATGAATTTGCGTGTAGTTTCCTGTATTTGTAAGATGGAAAATACAAATTGTCCTGAAGTAGGTTTGTTAACTGAACTTTCATTGAAGTGAAATATGAGTGAGCCAACGCTGGAAGTTTTTAAGAAGAGATTGGACCACCGTTTGTCTGAAATGGTATAGGATTTCCTTCTTGAGCAGGGGATTGGACTAGAAGACCTCTAAGGTTCCTTCCAATTCTGTTATTCTGAAATGTTACTTCAGGAATTAAGTATCCATTCATCTATCGGTCAGCTTTCTTAAAATTTTACTTTCCGTAATTAATAAGAGACTATATCATTTTGTCTATGTCACATTGTCATTATTTAATTCTGAATTTGTCTGCGAGTTAAAAATTGCTGTAGGCACATACTACATGGCATGCTAAACAGGACAGTATTACAAACAAACTCTACACACAGTCTGGAGTTTGATCCTGATGGAGATCAAGGTTGACTCAGCCTTTCATCCTTCAGTGGTCAGTAAAATGAGAGCCAAGATTGTTGGGGTCAACATGCAAATAATGCTTCATCATTGTAAACTACTCAGGGAATGCTGTAAAGAGCTATGAGTTGATATATAAGCTTAAATGCTTATATATCAGCATTTCTCCTATGATATTCCCAGTCTATAGAAAACACTTCTTCAATCTTCATTCTTTTCACATTTAGAAAAACTCACGTTTAATTTATGTCCCTAACTTTTTAAATTCTGTTTTTCAAATTTGTTAGACCCTTTTCAGGAGAAATGTGGACTAAAAATTGAATGAATAAATGAATGAATGGTATGGCAAACTAAACCTCTGAAACCAGTACTATTTGGGACTCAAAGAATATTCTCCTTAAACACAGAAATATCAGACTTTTTATATCTTTTCCCCTCCTGGGATAGAATAAATGAAGAAGCATAAACTCTCCAAATTGCTCCAGTCCAATATATTATCTTCTGCAATACAAATTATCAGTTATAATGAGATTAGAAAGTCATTATTTTTAGTGTTATACCTCACGGCCTTTCATTTTCACACTCTACCCTTGACTTGATAATTCCAAACCACATTTATGTCAACATTCTCTAGATAAATGGACTTGGCTTTTAAGGTAATTATTCTTTCTATCAGAAACAGGTTTCCATTAATGATAAGTTTTAAAAAAACCACAACTGTCACACAGTTATCTCAGTGCACTGATAAGAAAAAGTACCTTTTAATTCAATTATTGCAGCCTGGATTGAAAGGATTAGTATTTGGAAAGCATCCAACAATGTGGCCAAGTTCTACTGCCAGAAAGGGCTTAGTAAAAGCAATTGTCTCACTCTAAATAAGTGTAACTATTGCAACCAAAGGCCTTAATTGTTTTAAACAAAAATCTTCTAAATTTTGGGAAGAGACTTCTTATTATTATCCCCTCAACTATCAATGTCATCCAAAACAAAGCTAAGCAAGCTTGTTTACAAAATCATAATGTGTTATGCTTTTCACATACAGGTTGTGTTGCATGTATCTGTGGTGTGGCTACTTACAATCACAAATTGCTAGATAAAAGTTCAGAACATTGCACAAGTCGGAGATTTAATTTGCAGTTGCATTGAGTAAAGAAATGTGGTCTCATTTCATGTCCTATAGCAAGAAACGTGTGCTTTGGGTATGTGGTATGCTGTTTCAAGCAAGATCAAACAGAAGGAGCGACCACTTGTGGAAGGGAGAACATGCTAGACTAATTATATTTATTCAAGAGTGGAACATAAAGCTGCTAGTAAAATTTACAAGGCCAAAATAAATGTGTTATTATGTTCAAACAGTGGGTAAGAATAAGTCAAGCTACATGTTTATTTTGTCTGCTATCTTTCATCTTGGAAAAGATAATTCATACATTTGCAATTTAAAAAACCCCTGAAGAATAAACTCTAACATTTAAATGAACTTCCTAACTTTATTAAATAGTAGAATATTTAAAAATTAAAACATTAATAGGGTAGCACTTTTACTGGGGCAACGCAAACATAAACAGTCAACAATAATCTTAGAATCTTTCTTCAAGGCATTATGATCAAGATGTAAAAATAAAGAGGTTGGGGTTTTAGGTTTAATACTGCAATCTAAGCTAAAATGTACTTTCAGAAACAATTTCAGTATTCAATCAGAAAGTTTGATTTCATTAATTCATAGTACGGGATTGTTATTTACCCTCCCAAAACCATCTTTTGATTTGATTATTGCAGTCTGGTTGCCCCAATTCGAAAAATAAGATAACAGAGCTGAAGAAAATTAAACACCTATTTTGAGAAAAGGCAACAATCTCTGCTGTGGAGTGTTTAATTTAGACAACAAGTGGATTGGCTATAGACCCCACCTTTCTAGCATCATCCTGCCAGCCTCCCCCCCTCCCATTTTCTCAGCTTCTTTCCTCCAGGTCATTCCTATCTACTGAGTGGCTGGTCAATGTGAATGAAAAAAGTTTGATGCAACTTAGAAAAAAAAATTAAGAGAAAGAGAAGGAGAGATAGTAGGAAAGGAAGAGGAAGAGTGGAGGAGAGGTAAGGGAAGAAGAAAGAGGTAAGGAGTGGAAGGGAGAGAAAGAGAAGGAGAGAGGGCAGGAAAGGGAAGAGAGAGGGTAGGAGTAGGGGAGAGGTAAGGGAAGAAAGAAGGGGAAGGAAGGAAGTAGAGAAAGAAGGGAGGGAGAAAAGAAAGGGAAAATAAGGTGGTGTTACAACAGGCGCTAGGGATGGTAAACAAAGCAACTCAAACTGTATATTATAACCTTTTAAATGGAGTAACAAAAGTATAAGAATGGCAAAGAAAAAGAATAACTATGTGAATGTATACCTATAATTGTATGTAAGAGAATAAATGACAGTAAGAATATAAAGCACAATATAGGTAAACAATATTTTGTTATAAATAGCTAAGTAGAAATAAATATAGAATTGTACATAAAAATGGATAACGAATAAGGAGACCATGAATGCAAGATAGAAATGTATAGAAGGGAAAACACTAACTGTAAAGAAACTGATACGGAACTGCTGTATGATATATGATGGAACTTCTTGTTCCTATGTTGTTTTAAGTCATGTGTTTGTTTCTGTTGATGTGTTTATGTGTTTTAAAAAAACAACAACAACCAGTTACCTGAACCAAACCAGCTAGAAACCACCCTTGAGTTTTTGGGGCCCTAGATTAGAAGTGGAGGGGGGAGCAATAATTGGAAACATGGTTTAGGTGTATAAAATCATAAATGAAATAGAGAAAACAGAGAGGGTTTTTTTTTTCCTTACATCTCTCAAAACACTAAAGCTAACAATGAATAAAGCTTCGTCTAATGAGGTTGACTGGAAATAAATTTAGAAGATACATTTCTCTACCTTCCTCCCACCCTTCCTCTCCCTCCCTCCTGCTTTTTCTCTGTCTCTGTGTTTGTTGGCCTTTGCAAATCATTCAAAGGGATGCTTTATCCCTGCCACCAGCACAATGCTTCCCAAAATATCAGTAAGATCTTCTGAAGGCTCAGCATGGCTGCTTTAAAGGCCTTCAGGCGTGGTCTCTGCATGTATGCAAGACATGTTTGTTGGAACTTTTGCAGTCAGAGCAGCTCCATGAAACCATGAGCAGAAAGTGACCTGATGAATTCAGATGCAGGGCTTTACAATAGTTACGTAAGAATCTAAGTAGCGTTGCTGAACTATTTCCAGGAGTGGATCAAATGGTTCAGAAAAGGCTTCTGCATATTTGCAATACTGATACAGTTTGCCTGGTTCAACTAATGCTTTTCAGCCAATGAACATGATTTTCCATACTTCTAAATACCTTTAGTTTTCTAGTATTTTGCTAGAGCAAACTTAGCAACTAAGAATGAAAGTTGAAGTCTTGACTTAATATTGTGCCATTTTAGAGAAAATGGGTAGAATTACACACTAAAGCTTGTGTAATTTGAGGGCCTTGTGAGACGCGAGTTGGATTGATCTTAATGAGGAGCTCATAGGGGTAATGCATTTCCTGTACAGGAGAAGATATGACATGATCCATCTCCACGGGGTCCTTGGCATCCCCTGGAAGCCTCCACTAGCATTTGCAGTAGCCAGAAGAAACTTATCCACGTGTCTTACAGATGTGCAAAAGCTCCTTCTAGTGTTTAAAGCAGTGTAAGACGCATCAGAAACAACTTCAGGGCAAGTGAAGCCCTTGTTAGGCTATGCGAAATGCTGATAAAATAGGAAAGGAGAAATGTGAAATAAGCTGGTCTAGTCATTTTGTATCTAGAAACCAGAGGGCTGGGATGCTTTATGGATGTACTTTGTACATGTCTTCACTGAAATACAACAAGCCTTTTCAGAACAGCAAAGTCCAAGTACCGTATTTTCACGACCAAAAGCCGCACCGGATTATAAGCCGCAGTATCAATTAACGTTAATTTTTCAAACTTTTTCCACATATAAAGCGCACCGGGTTATAAGCCGCACGTTTCCCGACGCTTCTGGACATCTGTTGCAGTCGCAAGGAGCGGAGAAGAGCGCGAAGGTTCTTGGCGCTCCAGGAAGCCGCGAAAGCAGCTGGGAGAGGCGCACGGCTTGGTTTATCCTCCCAGGACGTCGCAGCAGCAGCCCCAAGCGCACCGATCTCTGTGTTTTTCGCATTGGGGCATGCTCTTGCAGCACACCCCGATGTGAAAAACACTGAGATCGGTGAGTTTGGGGCTGCTACTGCGACATCCAGGGAGGAGAAACCAAACCGCGCGTCTCTCCCAGCTGCTTTCGCGGCTTCCTGGAGCGCCAAGAACCTTCGCGCTCTTCTCCACACTCTCCTCGGCTCCTCACAACTGCAATAGACGTCCAGAAGCAGCAGGGGCTATCGAGCTGGAAATCCAATCCCCATTAGCCCCAAAAGCCGCTTCTGGACATCTACTGCAGTCGCGAGGAGCGGAGAAGCGTGCAAAGGTTCTTGGCGCTCCAGGAAGCCGCGAAAGCAGCTGGGAGATCTTTTTCCACATATAAAGCGCACCGGGTTATAAGCCGCACTGCTGGTTTTGGATCAAATTTTAGGATTTTCAGTGCGGCTTATAGTCGTGAAAATACGGTAATGTTCACATCTCTTCCAACCATAAGGAGAGACAGAGCAGTAATTATAGCCGCTCCATTTAAGTAAATGCAAGATATTATCTCATAGTCAATTGCGGATCATTTGCTAAAATGGTTTTAAATAATATTTTATATCAGTGGTCATCAACTGGTGGTCCATGGACTACTGGTGGTCCCCGAGAAAATTTTGATGGTCCGCAGAAAAAATTATTTGCATTTTTATATTGCATTATATTGCATTAAATCAGGGGTCCTCAAACTACAGCCCCTGAGTCGGATGTATGCAATGAACATTTGTGTTTCTGCAGTGAGTCTCCCCCTTTGGGGTCTTTTTGTGTGTGTCAGAGGGTGGAAGAAATTCCGACTTTGGGCCTGCTTCAGCCTCCCAATGTGAGGATTTGGGCGAAGGCTGGAGGGAAGTGCTGTTGGTGGTGAAGAGCTGGAGGTCCTTGTTCTAGTGGGACCGTATTGTGCCCTATAACTGGCTGACCATCTCAGCCCGCTGAGCCTCCAAGCATTGGTACCTGGCCTTGCATTCCCGCAGGTCTTCCCTCTGCTTGGAAAGCCAATGCTCAGAATTCTCGGTGAGGTGCTTATACTGAGCCTTCTTCTCAGTCAAATCCAATTTGAACTGAGCCAGATGGATTGCCACCTCTTTCTTGTGGTGGCTGCTTAGCTCCAACAACTGCTTCCTGTTGGGGCCCTAATGAGCCCATACGGGCAAGCGAGGAGTGGCTGGGAGGGGCGAGTAAAGGCCGGCAAGGTGCCCCTCGGTGTGACATCAAGTTGGCCATGCCCACCCAGTCACATGACCACCAGGCCACGCCCACCCATCCAATCATTAGGCAAATCATATTAGTGGTTCACGGGATTTAAAATTATGAATTTAGTGGTCCCTGAAGTCCAAAAGGTTGAGGACCCGTTTTATATTGTATCAAGTTTCAAGGGGCCTCATTGAGTTCATATTCCAATTCTTTTTACCGTGTTTTTAAAGATTTTAAGAGCACCTTTGTGCTTGGTTAAACGTTCTATGCGTATAATATGGAAGAGATTCACTTGATTTAAATAATATGTATATGCATAATATTTCAAATAATATGAATATTCTTCATAGATACAAAAAATCTCAAAAGCCAAGAAATCACCATCTCATTTAAAACCATTATGGGATTTGTATCCAAGTCTTCTGTAAGGCAAATTCAACAGATATGTTGAATTTTCTGACAACAGTTAAGTTTCTAATCCTATAAGGTCCATGCTTTCCCATTCTTTGCTCATCAGATTTAGTCATGAATTTCAAAGAGATCAAAGAATCAGAGAAGAGGAAAGGAGTAGTTAGAACATACTTTCATGTTTTCAATGATTAAGGTATATTTTAAATGCAATTTTGTAGTAATAGATGCTAATGTCTTAACAACAAAATGGTAATTTGACACTAACTCAGTTTGTACTGTTTGAGCTCTAAACATTATACCTTAATTATTTTATTGAAAAGCATCAAAATAGCGCAGTATTTTAGGTTTGTTACTTATCTGGTCATCTCATTGTTTAATCATATGTAAATGAAAAAGGTCATTCTTTGCCATTTATGAACACAAGGAAGGAGGACTCATCAAATCCTCTGCAGTGAATAATGTCCTGCTTTTTAAAGAAGTTCTCCCTTTCCTCCTTTATCCCTTTGCCCCTTGCAAATTCTAGTAATCTGTGAAAGTCTTCAGCTCAAATCATCACTATTGTGGGAAGCCACCCCCCCTCCTAGAAAAATGAAATATTTTGAGGAATAGTAAAGAGTCAAAATATTATATTTCCATAAATGAGAAAAGGAGAAACATGTATTTTTTAAGAGGCAGGAATCAGACTCAGTCTTAATAGCCCAGATATTTTGTGCCCATTAAGAAAGACTGGGCCAGCCTATCTACAAAACGAAAGACCTTCAGCTCCAGGATGATGGGATTACCCTTCAGGATTGGAATTACCCAAAACCCTTTCAGAACACAAGTCCCTTCATTGCATCATCTCAAACTTCAAACAAACTTAACTCAGGCAAACACCTAGGATTTTTACTTTGTCTATAGAGCCAGTTATGACCCCTTCATACATAATCCCTACATATATAACCCCTACATGGCCCCGTGGGAGTCTGTCAACAGCCAATAGAATATGTGTTCTTGTACAGGAACAGGAAGCTCAAGTGCAAAGCCTAAGAAAAGGTATAAAAAAAACCTTCCCTCTCAGCTTCATGTGGTTTGGCTTCATCATTAAACCTTCTTTCCAATCAGCCTCCATATTTTCCAGTGTCTTTCTCCCAGCTTGGAACTGAACCAGATGGATATTTCTTCCAACTATCAAGTTCAATCAACAAGTTGAATCAACACCCCATTAAATGCAACTTCTTGAGAGCAAAACCCTAAGGGCTTCAGGCCAAGATAGTGATGCTTGGTAAGCCAAATTTTATTTCGAGGGCTTGTTTTCACTAGCTATCTAAAGGAAAAGCTTAAGAAAGCCTCAATCCTGATGGGTAAACCCATTGTCACTATTACCTATCCAGTTTCTGGGAATTATGTAAACTGTAAGTTAAAAACTATGGGAGATATTTGTTAACTCAGTGGATCAGGAAGGAATTTTTAAATTCCCATACAGCATGTAACCACATTAAAATTGTTGTGCTTTTCATACAGCTGTATTTCCAGCAATGGACCACCTGTGCCTCTCCTTCTTTCATGGTAGTAATACTTTTTCATGTTTTGTGCTGTAAAAATGCAAACTAGGCAGCCTATTATTCGCTGTGGAGAAGTAGAGGCCAAACGGAATGGAAAAAACAATTTCAACACATCTCCGTGAAAGGGTTGATTTTGTTTTCATTAAAGAACAGAAAATGACATGCTTGTTTTTCCAGTGTCTTTTACTGACTTGTTAATTGCTAAGAGAGTCTCACAGGTGTCATCAGTTAATAGAACTCTTGGCCTTCCACCCTTTGAATGATGGGCAGGTGACTAAAACCCAGGCTCTCTCTCTCCCTCCCTCTTTCCCTCTCCTCCCCATTATTTTCCCTGCCAGAAATATTGCCCTTTTCTCAGCACACTAGAAGAATGGGCAGAAATTCTGAAGACTGAGTGTTGTGCTTATGTGAACTTCTTGTTATATACTGAAAGCATTACCTCCCTACTTCTTTAAAAAGCAGAACAATAATTTTCCTTCAATCAGGAAAACACCTTTTCCTATAGCATGGACTTTCACATCATCACCAAAAAAACACGGAGGATCATGTACTATTCTATTATTAAGAACATCTGTTAATACTCCAAAAAAGGACAGGCTACTGCTCTGTGAATTTCCTGGCCTCTACAAGCGGATGGACGGGGACAGTCTCTCTCTGCATTAAAGCAGGGCCTAGAAATCTTTTGGTGGTGGAAGCAGAGGTGAGTTACTCCTGGTTCGGCCCGGTTCGGCTGAACCAGTAGTGGAATTCACTACTGTTGCACTACTGCAACAGTACTGCACTACTGCAACTACTGTTGCAGAACCGGCAGTGAACCAGGCCTGCCACGCCCCTGAACTAGTTCCTTTGCTGCTGCTGGGCTGCCACCATTTTGGTTTGTAGTGACTGCGCATGCACAGTTCACTGTAAATTGTTCTGTGCATTTGCGCAGAACAATTTACATTGAACAGCACATGCACACATTGCGCGCGGGTTGAGAACTAGTTCCCCTGGGTGGAAAAGCACTTTATATCATGACCCGTCAAAACCGCGGTAGACAAAACCGCGCTCGACGAAAGCGCATACCTGACGTCATCAGCAGCGCGACGAAAAAAAATAAAAATAAATTAAATTGAAATTAAAATAAAATTAAAGCAAGCCGATTCACATAAAGGTAAGGGTTAGGTTTAGGGTTAGGGTTAGGGTTAGGTTAAGGGTTAGGGTTAGGTTTAGGGTTACGTTAAGCGTTAGGGTTAGGTTTAGCGTTAGGTTAAGAGTTAGCGTTAGGTTTAGCGTTAGGTTAAGGGTTAGGTTTAGGGTTAGGTTTAGGGTTAGGTTTGGGGGGGTTAGGGTAAGGTTTTCGCTTTAATTTTAAATTTACCGCTCACAGCGCGATGTTTTCGTCGCGCTGTGATGACGTCATGTACGCGCTTTCATCGAGCGCGCTTTTGTCTACCGCGGTTTTGTGGTGGAACCCTTTATATTTGGGAGCAACAAGAACCTTAGTGGTGGGGGTCTCATCACACTCATGTCAGTGTGAAGCATGAAGGCACTTCCAGGCTGAAAGGATTATCACCATTGAAAGGACATTACCATTACTTGGGGGGGGGGGCAGCTGGCGGCTCCTTTCATGTCCCCAGCAGGAGCTGGAGTGAAGGACAGAGCTCAACCTTTCCTTCGGCAGGCTTGGGTCTTGAATGTGGGCTTCCCAACCCAGCATCCTGACAATGCGAGCCACCGTGCTTCTTAGGGGTGGGGCAAAAATTCAAAAGGGAGAGAGTTGCATCACAGCATGGGAGGGATTTTCCCTTTGACTTGGGTTTTGGAAAAAAAGTTTCTCCTTTCCTTTTTGTTAATGATGCAAAATCCCACTAGGGAGTTTAAAATACAACTATTCCATATTTCCTTCCCCAAAATAGAGGAAAATCATGCCTCTGACATTTGACTGACACCATTAGAAAAGAATCCAGGGACCAGAAATTGTAGATTGCAGTAGATTGTAGATTGATAAGTGTTGCTGGTTGTTTGTACAATAAAAGATTCAACATAATAATCCCATTTTACAGTTGTCAAACTTGAAAGAGCAATTGTTGGAAGAAAACAAAATCTATATTACAAAAAGCAGAGATTTCATTCAGATTTTCCAAATCTAAATCTAATGTGCTTTATATGAATCAGAAAAGATGATGTTGGGTGCAATTCTAAACAAGGAACAAGAATTCCATGAGGTTTTTACAGTTCTGTCTGAAGTACTGAATGGGAACATGGACTCACAAAACTGGGTGCAAAAAACGTGCAATTTGTATCATATAAGTCGTAACTTATAAAGCCCTTCATGGTATTGGACCTGGGTACTTGAGAGACCGCCTGCTGCCAATTACCTCCCAAAGACCCGTCAGATCTCACAGGGTCGGGCTCCTCCGGGTTCCGCCCACCAGCCAATGCCATCTGGCTACTACCCGGGGGAGGGCCTTCTCTGTAGCAGCTCCGGCCCTTTGGAATGAACTCCCCGCGGAGATCCGGACCCTCACCTCTCTCCAGGCCTTCCGGAAAAACGTCAAAACCTGGCTGTGCCGGCAGGCCTGGGGTTGATGAGTTCCCCTCCCCTCTCGACTGGTATGGCTGTGTGATTTTCATGTATTTTAATTATGTGTACTGTTGTTTATGTTCCCTTTCCCCTTTGAGTTGTTCGCCGCCCTGAGTCCCCCCTGGAGAAGGGCGGCATACAAATAAACCAAATACTAAAAAAAATACTAATATTCATATTTTGCAAGAATAGGGGTGCTTTGTTTCACACTCATCAACCATCCCCTTAAAATCAATATAAAATTTTATCATACATACAAATACCAGCTGTAGCACATGAATCAAATTTTATGCTTCTCTGAAGTATAACAAATATTTTATATATAATTGATCTCTGTAAATGCGCACCCACCAGATTCCATGCCTCACTTTAGAAAGTTTATTTCTTTAAAAATTAATTAGTTAACTAAAGGGAGTAACAGGACATATCCTCATCAGCTTGCCTTTGGGTATTTTGCCTAACTATGTCTATCTATGCCAGCCATTTCACAAGAGCGCTTTCAAATCACAATCCTGTTGCCCAAATTTGAGGAATCTTGAATTTAATAGAAGAACTTTAATTTATCCAGCTTACCCAGAAATACATTTCCTGAAGTCAGGGGAAATGTGCACTAATTCTTTCATAGAAATAGACTTTTTCATCTTTGAAAATAGTTTTTGTTATGTTCCCTGTACTATTGTACAGTAATCTGTAATTCCACTTCATCGATTTGTCACTCAATAGAGTCACACTAAATGTAGCCATTATATTTCCCTCAATTTTTTTTAAAGCATGGGGGGGGGGATGACACCTAATGAATGTACCCCATAATCCCCTGGTACTGTGTATTTACTACCAGGGTCAAAGGTAAAATCATAAACCTCTCAGAAGGCCTTGGGTGTTGCAAAAATAATGAGAGAGAGATTACTGATGACCTCTTACTCACATTAAACACAGATCTGTGATCTCATCAAATGTTGACTGGAAAATATAATTCAAAATGAGGATACAAATCAGACGTAACTCCCTCACACTCCTGCCTCCACTTGAGACCCATCAAAAACTTGGGACAGAACATCAACTCAGTAAAAACAATTTCAGCTCATACATAGACTTGTATTATTTGAAGTAGGAGACGGGGAATTCGTGAGAGCCAGAGATTGTTCTACCCAACAACTTTTGTGACCAATCCATGCATAAGCCTTTGTTGAATCTCTGGGAGGCAGAATGTGGCTTATTTTAGCATTTGGAAAACAGACTCCCATTTGGGGAACTGGTGATGTGTAATGCAGCATTTCTGTACCTGCCTGCTTTAAAATCAATCATGCTATGATCCCTCAAACAGAAACACAGTTTTTTGTGGCTTTATTTTATTTATTTCTCATATTTTATACGGCTGCCTGTCTCACAAAAAATGTGACTGGGTGGCTTTACATGTATCTGAAGCTTTTCTCATCCTCATCCCAATGCTCAAGCGGGAAAATGTTTTTTGGTTTATGCTGAACTTTAAAGCTCAATGTCTGTCTGTCTGTCTGTCTGTCTGTCTCTCTGTTGTCTGTGTGTCTGTGTCTGTGTAATGCCTTCGAGTCATTGTTGAGATGTATATGAGAGACACAGAGAAGGAGAATTAAAACATCCAAACCTTCCTTTCAAAGGTTAAAAGCGGACTTTTCAAAAGTGCTTTAAATACAAACTAAAAAGTTTAAATACAAATTAAAAATTTAGCTTGCTAAGCATTATCACTGGAATTTTTCCCCCTTCAAACCAGTATCTGTTTCAAGCTGCAAAGAAAGTTGAACATCTTGGAATGATCCCACACAGCCTGTTGGAGATCACGGTACTATGTCCTTCCAACGTATTTCAGATACCAGTCTATGTAAAAGCAGTTGGAGATGAGGTCTCCTGTCCTGAAGATAATGGTTTATATTAGATTGGTTGCATGCAGACCAAGAAATGTGTACTATGCACACACTGAGAGATAAAACCTCCATTTGCTGCAGTTTATACTGTGGGAGCTTTGACACGGAGGATACAGATCTGTGTGTTCTTGTAAATCAGATATACTAAATGCTAAAGGGCAGTCCTCTTATCTGCGGGGGTGAGGGGTGAGTGGGACTTTAACTCAAAACTGCATTTTGCCACATAGGTTACCTAAGATCAGTGGTGGGTTTCAAAAATTGTTCGAACCTACTCTGTGGGTGTGGCCTCCTTTGTGGGAGGGGCTTGCTGCCATGTGACCGGATGGGAGTGGGTTGCTGCCCATGTGACCGGATATGAACATGCCAATGACACTTGTCAGAACCACCTTAAATTACCTCACACACAGCAGTGGCATGCATAAGAATATGATGTAAACTTGTTTTTTAAAAGGCATCTTTGGTTTGCGTTAAAACAACTTCAACACACGCAATGTTCTGATTGCACCACAAACGCAGTAGTCATCCTTACCTTTCACTGAGGCACTGAGTTTTATAAATATGAGCATGATAGTGTAGAATAATCATATCCAAGGACCAGTGGTGGGTTTCAAAAAGATTTGGAACCTCTTCTGTAGGTGTGGCCTGCTTTCCGGGTCCACAGGTGGAACCTCTTCTAACCGGCTCGGTAGATTTGACGAACCGGTTCTACCGAATAGGTGCGAACTGGTAGGAACCCACCTCTGCCTAAGATCAAGGATATAATAAAAACAAACCTTAAAGAGGAGTGTTTTGGTTTCCAAAATTTTTGTTGTGACATAGGAACATCCTTCTCAGAATCATGGAAACTTTTCCTGGGAGATGCTTTTTGAGACTGCTTGAAGTTTCCAAAGGCATGCTGGTGGGCTCATCCTCCTCTTGGGACAACAATACAATTCAGATTAATAACAATTGTGGGCTTATGTTTAAGCCATATGAAGTGTAAAAGGAAACTGTCTCAGTTTTCTACAGGAGTGAATTCATATGAGGCTCTAAAATTGACGAGCTGTGTAATGACAATAGTGTCATTTTGCGGTAAATTTTGGATATATAATTTAATTTAATTTATTTCAGACATTTTATTGTCTGAAAATAGACACTTATTTAGAAAAAAATTGAATGCCAAGAAAGGCATATACATCAGGGCTATCTGGAATAGCTGAATATTAAATAACTTTAAGGGAACAGATACATTCAAATAAACACATTAGGAAAATTTGCATTATTGATGTCATCTTTTGGGAAAGGATCTGTGTTTCTCCAAGGCAGTTGAGTGCAATGTAGTAGACTTTGGGGGTGAGGTGGGGATGTTCTTATTTCAAGCTGAATGGAAAGGCAAACAGCATGGCCAGAGTAAAGTTATGCAGGTGCTTGAAACATTCTCCTATTCGATTAGAATAATCCATTCTCCTGGGTTTGCAGAGTAGCTGGTCACTCCTAGGGAACTAAATATTTGAGTAATAAGGCTTTAGGTTTACGGTAACAGGATGCAACAAGCTAGTTGCTTCCAGTTGTCAGCTCCTTAATTTAAATACATATTTTTCTTGGACTGCACAGCTATCACTAAGTCCGGGAATGACACCAATTTTAAGAAAGCAACAGGTGGCACAAATGCACTCACACTCCCTCCATAGCATCCTTCCACTATAGAAATGGCTGCATATAGAAATTATGCCTAGCCATAATTTAGAACAATCTGCACACCCTTAGGAAGAATCTGATGGTTGTGAATGGTGTAGGATGTTCCCAAAATAATTTCTACGAGATTCTTTATCTCCAGAAGTTTCCTGTTAAAAATCGAAATACATTTTTCTTCTGCCTGGTTACAATTACATTCCAGAAC